>NW_027523005.1:0-64909 GCF_052094955.1 Ictidomys tridecemlineatus | reverse complement strand
GAGACTTGGGTGGAGAAGGAATGTTTCAGAGAGCAGAGTTTGGATACTGGGGAGTAAAAGGATCTTACATAGAGCAGAAGTTAGAGATTGCGGTACAGAAAGACTGTTTCAGAGAGCAGAGGTTAGAGACTGGGGTGAAGAAGGACTGTGACAGAGATAAGAGTTTGGAGACTGGGGTGCTGCAGGATCTTTCAGAGAGCAGAGTTTGGAGAGTGGGGTGCAGACGAACTGTTGCCCAGAGCAGAGGTTGGAGACTGGGGTGCAGATATTGTAGACCGAGGTGCAGCAAGACTCTTAATAAGAGCAGAGGTTGGAGACTGGGGTGCAGAAGGATCGTTGCAGACAGCAGAGTTTCCAGACTGAGGAGCAGAAGGACTGTTGCAGAGAGCAGATTTTGGAGACTTGGGTGCAGAAGGACTGTTGCAGAGAGGAGATGTTGAAGACTTGGATGCAGCAGGATCATTGCAGAGAGCAGAGGTTGGCCACTGGTGTGCAGAAGGACTGTTACACAGAGCAGAGGTTGGAGACTTGGATGAAGGAGGACTCTTCTAGTAGCAGGTGTTGCAGACTTGGGTAGAGAAAAACTGTTGCAGAGAGCAGAATTTGGAGACTGACGTGCAGAAAGTCTGTTGCAGATAGCAGAGGTTGGAGACTGGGGTGCAGAAGGAATTTCACATAGAGTAGAGTTTGAAAACTGGGTTGCAGAAGGATCTTATAGAGACCAGAGGTTGCAGACTGTGGTGCAGAAGGACTGATGCAGAGAGCAAACTTTGGAGACTTGGGTGCAGAAGGATCATTGCAGAGAGTAGAGATTGGAGACTTGGGGTGTAGAAGGACTGTTGGAGAGAGCAGAGGTCAGAGACTGGGTTTCAGAAGCACTGTTGAAGAGAGCAGAGGTTGGAGATTGAGGTGCAGAAGGACTGTTAAAGAGAGCAGAGATTTGAAATTGGGGTGCAGAAGAACTGATACAGAAAGCAGAGTGTGGAGACTACGGTGCAGAAGGACCGTTAAAGAGAGTAGGGGTTAGAGATTTGTGTGCAGAATAACTGTTGTAGAGTACAGAGGTTGGACAGAGTGCCTGGGATCCCAATTGCCAACTGTGGGACCCCAGAGATCCAGGCCCACTGATTTGTGCAGCCTGCACTGCGGCTACAGAAGGCGTGGTGCCCCAGGGAAGCCATTAATTAGAAAGCAGGGAGAGGCTCGGCTGCGATCAGGTGGAATCCCACCAGCCAAGCCCGCACTGACCCCTGGGCTGAGTACGGGAGTTTAGAAGGTGAAGGAAGCGGTACAGTCCCATCCCCCACAGCGGACACTCCACCAAGGGAATCAGCAGTCAGCATCTTGAACAGCTGAAATATCCACCGCCATTCTCCGACAGATCTCAACAACAAAACAGGTGTGTGGCACTCAGCCCATCCCCCATACATCAGGAACTCGCATAAAATCTCTACTAGGCTTGCCGGGGGACTGAGAATCAGAGTGAGCCTGCATAAAGACTAGGGGGGAACTAGAAGCACCTGACCTGCAACCCCCCCTCCCCATCTGCAGTCAAAATGAAACCTGTCTGGCTAGCGCTGGGGAGGGGCAAGCAGGAAAAATCCAAAGGACAGAGTGCCTGGGATCCCAATTGCCAACTGTGGGACCCTGGAGATCCAGGCCCACTGATTCCTGCGGCCTGCCCTGCGGCTACAGAAGGCGTGGCGCCCCAGGGAAGCGATTAATTAGCAAGCAGGGAGAGGCTCAGCTGCCATCAGGTGGAATCCCGCCAGCCAAGCCCACACTGACCCCCGGGCTGAGTACGGGAGTTTAGACGGGGAAGGAAGTGGTACAGTCCCATCCCACACAGTGGACACTCCACCAAGGGAATCAGCAGTCAGCATCTTGAACAGCTGAAATATCCACCGCCATTCTCCGACAGATCTCAACAACAAAACAGGTGTGTGGCACTCAGCCCATCCCCCATACATCGGGAACTCGCATAAAATCTCTCCTAGGCTTGCTGGGGGAGGGAGAATCAGAGTGAGCCTGCATAAAGACTAGGGGGGAACTAGAGGCACCTGACCTGCAACCCCCCTACCCATCTGCAGCCAAAAGGAAACCTGTCTAGCTAGATCTGGGGGTGGGGCAAGCAGGAAAAATTCAAAGGACAGAGTGCCTGGGATCCCAATTGCCAACTGTGGGACCCCGGAGATCCAGGCCCACTGATTCGTGCGGCCTGCCCTGCGGCTACAGAAGGCTAGCAGGAGAAACCAGGAGGCTAGAGGCAAGGCCCTCGAGACTGGGCAGCTGGAAATTGCAGGCCCGCCGGCGACAGTTCACCCACTTCCCACATAGCTGGGCGGTAGGAGAACACCCGGCCGCAGGTGACCGATCACCCGCCCGCGGCCTGTGATACTGGGTGGCTAGAGACCGCCTGCCTGCCGCGACTGGGAGCTGAAATCAACAGAGACAGTCCAGTCACACCACCTCATCAGGACACCCAGGCAAGGAACTGGGGCCGGTCATAGCAAAGTAGTGTCGTCACTGGAGCTCGGACGTCGGATCTTCCTTCACAGTGGAATCCACGTCAGCAGGCATAGTTTAACCACACTAAGGAGAGGCATCAGAGTAATACAGAACCAAAACAAATCTATAGAAGAGAGTAGAAACACGACAATCAAAGAGAGCTGGAAAGCAACGGGGACAACATGAGAAAACAAGAGAAAAAAGGAGTAAAAACAATGAAGACAACTTAATTCTACAAGAGGACATAGAAACATCAGAAGCAGGGATAGGGAAAGAACTCAAGGCATACCTAACTCAAATGAAAAGGAATATTAGAGAAGACATGAGACAGCAAGTCCAAGCAATAAAAATATATTTTGAAAATGAATTAAACAAACAAATTCAAATGGCAAAGAACGAGCTCTACCAGGAGATAGAGATCTTAAAAAAGAATCAAACTATAATCCTAGAATTAATTGCAGGAAACTATAAACCAAATTAAAAACTCAAACGAGAATATTACAAATAGACTTGATCAAGTAGAAGTCAGAACATCAGATAATGAAGACAAGGTTTATCAACTTGAAAAGAGTATAGTCAACACAGAAAAGATGCTTAAATCCCATGAGCAATCTATTCAAGAGATATGGGATGTCATTAAAAAACCAAATTTGAGAGTCATCGGGTTAGAAGAAGGCACAGAGATTCAAACCAAAGGAATGGACAGCATATTAAATGAAATAATTGTAGAAAACTTCCCAGAGATGAAAGATGGAATGGATTGCCAAATCCTGGAAGCCTACAGGACCCCAAACATTCAAAACTATAATAGACCAACTCCAAGACACATAATTATGAAGATAGCCAACATATAGGACAAGGAGAGAAAATTAAAAGCTACCAGAGAAAAGAGACAGATTACATTCAGGGGTAAACCAATTAGGTTAACGACTGATTTCTCAGCACAGACTTTGAAAGCGAGAAGATCCTGGAACAATGTATTTAAAACGCTGAAATATAATGGATTTCATCCAAGAATACTGTATCCAGCAAAATTGAGCTTCAGATTTGACAACGAAATTAAAATCTTTCACGATAAACAAAAGCTAAAAGAATTTGCAGCAAGAAAACCAGCACTGCAAAGCATTCTGAGCAATATACTACAAGAAGAGGAATTGAAAAATAGTGCCCAAAACTAACAACAAGAGGTATCTCAGTTAAGGAGGAGGAAAATAACCAAAAAAGTAAAACTAGCCAAACTAAAATAAATAAATAAAGAAGCATGACTGGAAGTACAAATCATATCTCAATTGTAACTTTAAATGTTAATGGCCTAAACTCACCAATCAAGAGACATAGGCTAGCAACCTGGATCAAAAAAACAAATCCAACAATATGCTGCCTTCAGAAGACTCATATGATAGGAAAAGACATACACAGGCTGAAGGTAAAAGGTTGGGAAAAATCATACCACTCACATGGCCCTCGGAAGCAAGCAGGAGTGGCCATACTCATATCAAATAAAATCAACTTCAAACCTAAGTTTATTAAGAAGGATAAAGAAGGACACTATATACTGTTAAAAGGGACCATCCACCAACAAGACATAACAATTATCAATTTGTATGCACCAAACAATGGAACTGCAATCTACATAAAACAAACGCTCCTCAAGTTCAAGAGTCAAATAGACCATAACACAATAATTTCGGGTGACTTCAACACACCACTCTCGCCATTAGACAGATCCTCTAGACAAATACTGAATAAAGAAACTATAGAACTCAACAGCACAATCAATAACCTAGACCTAACTGACATATATAGAATATACCAACCATCATCAAGTGGATACACGTTCTTCTCAGCAGCACATGGATCCTACTAAAAAATAGACCATATATTATGCCATAAGGCAAATCTTAGTAAATATAAAAGTGTGGAGATAATACCATGCACCATATCTGACCATAATGGAATGAAATTGGAAATCAATGATAAAAAAGGAAGGAAAAATCCTACACCACATGGAAAATGAACAATATGTTATTGAATGATCAATGGGTTACAGAAGACATAAAGGAAGAGATAAAAAAATTCTTAGAGTCAAATGATAATACAGACACAACATACCGGAATCTATGGGACACAATGAAACCAGTTTTAAGAGGGAAATTCATATCCTGGAGTTCTTTCATCATAAAAAGAAAAAACCAACAAATAAATGAACTCACACTACACCTCAAAAACCTAGAAAAGGAAGAACAAAACAACAGCAATTGTAGTAGAAGACAAGAAATAATTAAAATTAGAGCAGAAATAAATGAAATTGAAACAAAAAAAACCATTGAAAAAATTGATAAAACTAAAAGTTGGTTCTTTGAAAAAATAAATAAGATAGACAAGCCCTTAGCTATGCTAACAAAAAGAAGAAGAGAGAGAACTCAAATTACTAATATACGGGATGAAAAAGGCAATATCACAACAGACACTACAGAAATACAGAAGATAATTAGAAAGTATTTTGAAACCCTATATTCTAATAAAATAGAAGATAGCGAGGATATCGATAAATTTCTTAAGGCATATGATTTGCCCAGATTGAGACAGGAAGACACACACAATTTAAACAGACCAATAACAATGAAAGAAATAGAAGAAGCCATCAAAAGACTACCAACCAAGAAAAGCCCTGGACCTGATGGGTATACAGCGGAGTTCTACAAAACCTTCAAAGAAGAACTAATACCAATACTTTTCAAACTATTTCAAGAAATAGAAAAAGAAGGAGCTCTTCCAAATTCATTCTATGAGGCCAACATCACCCTGATCCCAAAACCAGACAAAGACACTTCAAAGAAAGAAAACTACAGACCAATATCTCTAATGAACTTGGATGCAAAAATTCTCAATAAAATTCTGGCGAATCGAATACAAAAACATATCAGAAAACTTGTGCACCATGATCAAGTAGGATTCATCTCTGGGATGCAAGGCTGGTTCAATATACGGAAATCAATACATGCTATTCACCACATCAATAGGCTTAAAGACCAGAACCATATGATCATCTCGATAGATGCAGAAAAAGCATTTGTCAAAATAGAACATTCCTTTATATTCAAAACATTAGAAAAACTAGGGATATCAGGAACTTACCTCAACATTGTAAAAGCTATATATGCTAAACCACAGGCTAGCATCATCCTAAATGGAGAAAAACTGAAGGCATTCCCTCTAAAATCTGGAACAAGACAGGGATGTCCTCTATCACCACTTCTATTCAATTTAGTTCTCGAAGTACTAGCCAGAGCAATTAGACAGACAAAAAAAATTAAAGGCATAAAAATAGGAAAAGAAGAAATTAAATTATCGCTATTTGCAGATGACATGATAATTTACTTAACAGACCCAAAAGGATCTACAAAGAAGCTGCTAGAGTTAATAAATGAATTCAGCAAAGTGGCAGGATATAAAATCAACACGCACAAATCAAAGGCATTCCTGTATATCAGCAACAAAACCTCTGAAATGGAAATAAGGAAAACCACTCCATTCACAATATCCTCAAAGAAAATAAGATACTTGGGAATCAACCTAACAAAAGAGGTGAAAGATTTATACAATGAAAACTACAGAACCCTAAAAGAGAGATAGAAGAAGATCTCAGAAGATGGAAAAATGTACCCTGTTCATGGATAGGCAGAACTAACATCATCAAAATGGCGATATTACCCAAAGTTCTCTACAGGTTTAATGCGATGCCAATCAGAATCCCAAAGACATTTCTTGTAGAAATAGATAAAGCAATCATGAAATTCATATGGAAAAATAAAAGACCCAGAATAGCAAAAGCAATTCTAAGCAGGAAGTGTGAATCAGGTGGTATAGCAATACCAGATTTCAAACTATACTACAGAGCAATAGTAACAAAAACAGCATGGTACTGGTACCAAAACAGGCAGGTGGACCAATGGTACAGAATAGAGGATACAGAGACTAATCCACAAAGTTACAACTATCTTATATTCGATAAAGGAGCTAAAAGCATGCAATGGAGGAAGGATAGCATTTTCAACAAATGGTGTTGGGAAAACTGGAAATCCATATGCAACAAAATGAAACTGAATCCCCTCTTCTCACCATGCACAAAAATTAGCTCAAAATGGATCAAGGACCTTGATATCAAATCAGAGACTCTGCATATGATAGAAGAAAAAGTTGGCTACGATCTACATATTGTGGGATCAGGCTCCAAATTCCTTAACAGGACACCCATAGCACAAGAGTTAATAGCAAGAATCAACAAATGGGACATACTTAAACTAAAAAGTTTTTTTACAGCAAGAGAAACAATAAGAGAAGTAAATCGGGAGCCTACATCATGGGAACAAATTTTTACCCCTCACACTTCAGATAGAGGCTTAATATCCAGAGTTTACAAAGAACTCAAAAAATTAGAGAGCAGAGGTTTTAGACTGGGATGTACAAGGACTGTTGCAGAGAGTAGAGGTTGGAGATTGGGGTTCAAAAAGACTGTAGCAGAGAGCAGAGGTTTGAGATTTAGGTGCTGAAGGACTGTTACACAGAGCAGAGGTTGGAGACTGGGTTGCAGAAGGACTGACACAGAAAGCAGAGGTTGAAAATTGGGGTGCAGAAGTACCCTTACAGAAAGGAGAGGTTGGAGACTGTGGTACAGAATGACTGTTTCAGATTGCAGAGGTTGGAGACTGGGGTGCAGAAGAACTGATGTAGAGAACAGAGTTTGGAGACTGGGGTGCAGAAGGATCATTGAGGCGTTCAGACTATGGAGTGTGGGGTGTAAAAGGACTGTTGCATAGAGCAGACGTTGGAGACTGGGGTGTAGAAGGACTGTTTAAGAGAGAAGATGTTAGAGACTTCTGCGCAGAAGGACTGTTGCATAGAGCAGAGATTGGAGATTGAGGTACAGAAGGACTGTTATAGAGAGCATAGGATGGAGACTGGGTTGCAGATGGAGAATTACAGAGAGGGGAGTTTTCAGACTGAGATACAGAAAAACTGTTTCACAAAGCAGTTGTTGGAGACTGGGGTTCATAAGGACTGTTGCAGAGAGCAGAGGTTTGAGACTGGGGTGGAGAAGGATCGTTGCAGAGAGCAGAGGTAGGAGACTTATGTGCAGAAGGATCATTGAAGAGAGCAGAGGTTCAAGACTGGGGTGCAGAAGGATCGTTACAGAGAGCAGAGTTTGGAGACTGGGGTGCAGAAAGACTTATACAGAGAGCACAGTTTGGAGACTGGGGTGGAGAAGGAATGTTGCGGAGAGCAAAAGTTGGAGACTTGGGTGCAGAAGGACTGTTGCAGAAAGCAGAGTTTGGAGACTGAGGTGAAGAAGGACTGTTGCAGAGAGCAGAGGTTAAAGACTGGGGTGCAGAAGGACAGTTACAGATAGCAGACGTTGGAGACTGGGTTTCAGTACGATCTTACAGAGAAAAGAGTTTGGAGACTTTGGTGAAGAAGGACTGTTACAGAGAGCGGATGTTTGAGACTGGGGTGCAGAAGGATCATTACAGAGAGCAGAGGTTGGAGCCTGGGGTGCAGACGGACTATTACAGAGAGCATAGGTTTGATACTGGGGTGCAGAAGGAATGTTGCAGAGAGCAGAGGTAGGAGACTAGGTTTCACAAGGACTGTTGCTGAAAGCAGCAGTTAGAGACTGAGGTGTAGAAGGACAGTTACAGAGAGCAGAGTTTGGAATCTGGGGTGCAGAAAAACTGACAAAGAAAGCAGATTTTGGAGACTGGGGTGCAGAAGGACCGTTGCAGAGAGCAGAATTTGTAGATAGGTTCCAAAAGGACTGTTACAGCGAGCAGGGGTTGGAGACTGGGGTGCAGAAGAATCGTTGCAGAGAGTAGAGCTTGGAGACTGGGGTTCAGAAGGCTTGTTTCAGAGAGCAGAGGTTGGTAACTGGGGTGCAGAAGGACTGTTACAGAGAGCAGAGTTTGCAGACTGTGTTTCAGAATGGTCTTACAGAGAGCAGAGGTAGGAGACAGAGGTACAGAAAGACTGTTACAGAGAGCACAGTTTGGAGACTTGGGTACAGAGGAATGGTTGAAGAGAGCAGATTTTTCAGACTGAGGTATAGAAGTACTGTTGCAGAGAGCAGACGTTGGAGACTGGATTGCACAAGGACTGTTTCAGCGAGCAGATGTTGGAGACTGGGGTTCGGAAAGATCTTACAAAGAGCAGAGTTTGGAAACTGAGGTGCAGAAGCACTGTTACAGAGAGTAGAAGTTGGAGACTGAGGTGAGAAGGACCCTTGAAAATAGTAGAGGTTGGAGACTGAGGTGAAGAAGGATAGTTACAGAGAGAAGAGGTTGGAGACTGGAGTGCAGAAAAACTTTTGCTTAGAGCAGAGGGTGGAGACTGGGGTGTAGAAGGACTGTTGAAGAGGGTAGAGGTTGGAGATTGGGGTCCAGAAGGACTGTTACAGAGAGCAGAGTTTTGAGACTGGGGTGGAGAAGGACTGTTGCAGAGAGCAGATGCTGGAGACTGGGGTGCAAAAGGAAAGCTGCAGAGAGCAGAGGATGGAGACTGGGGTGCAGAAGTATTCGTGGGGTGAGCAGAGTATGGAGAATGTGGTGTAGAAGGACGGTTACAGAGAGCAGAGGTTGGAGACTAGGGTGTAGAAGGACTTTTTCAGAGAGCAGACGTTGGAGACTTGGTTGAAGAAGAAGTGTTGCATAGAGCAGAGGATGGAGACTGAGATGCAGAAAATGGTTACAGAAAGCAGAGTTTGAAGACTGGGGTGCAGAAAGACTGTAACACAGAGCAGACTTTTGAGACTGGGGTGCAGAAGGATCATTGCAGAGAGCAGAGTTTGGAGACTGGGTTTCAGAAGGATTGTTAGAGAGAGCAGACGTTGGAGACTGTGGTGCAGAAGGACTTTTGCAGAGAGCACAGGTTAAAGATGAGGTGCAGAAAAACTGTTTTAGAGAGCAAATTTAGGAGACTGGGGTGCAGAAGGAGTGTTGCAAAGAGCAGAAGTTGGAAACTGAGGTGCAGAAGGACCCTTACAGAGAGCAGAATTTGGAGACTGGTGTGCAGAGGAGTGTTACAGAGAATAGAGGTTGGAGACAGGTGTGCAGAAGGATTTTACAGGGAGCATAGGTTGAAGACTGGGGTGCAAAAGGACTGTTGCTGAGAGCAGAGTTTGGAGACTCGGGTGGAGAAGGATCATTGAAGAGAGAAAAGTTTGGAGACTGAGCGCAAAAGGCCTGTTACATACAGCAGAGTTTGAAGACTGGGGTCAAGAAGGCCTGTTACCGAGAGCAGTTCTTGGAGACTCTGGTGCAGAAGGACAGTTACAGAGATCAGAGTTCAGAGACTGGGTTGCAAAAGAATCTTACAGAGAGCAGAGGTTGGAGAATGAGGTACAGAAGGGCTGTTAGAGAGAGCAGAGGTTTGAGACTGAGGTGCAGAAGGATCGTTGGAGAGAGCAGTGTTTGGAGACTGCAGAGCAGAAGGACTGATATCGAAAGCAGAGGTTTAAGATTGGGGTGCAGAAGGACCCTTACAGAGAATAGAGGTTGGAGACTGAAAGACTCTTACAGAGAGCAGACGTTGAAGACTGGAGTGCAGTATGACTGTTGTAGAAAACAGAGTTTGGAGACTGGTTAGCAGAAGGACCATTGCAGAAAGTAGAGGTTGGAGACTGGGATTCAGAAGGGTCTTACAGAGAGCATAGTTTTGATCTGAGCTGAAGAAGGACTGTGGCAGAGAGAAGAGTTTAAAGATTGGGGCGCTTAAGGACTGTAGCGGAGAGCAGACGATGGAGTCTGAGGTGCAGAAAGACTATTACAGAGAGTACAGGTTAGAGACTGGGGTGCAGAAGGACTGATACAGAAAGCAGAGTTTGGAGACGGGTGCAGAAGGACTCTTACCGAGAGCAGAGTTTGGAGATTGCAGTACAGAAAGAGAGCAAAGGTTGGAGACTGGGGTAGAGAAGGACTGTTGCAGAGAGCAGAGGATGGAGACTGGGGTGCAGTAGGACTCTTGCAGAGAGCAGAGTTTGAAGACTGGTTGCAGAAGGACTGTTTCAGAGAGCAGAAGTTGCAGAGTGAATTGCAGAATTACGGTTACAGAGAGCAGAGTTTGGAGACTGTGGTGCAGAAGGACTGATATAGAAAGTAGAGGTGGCAGAATGGGTTGCAAAAGGACCCTTACAGAGAACAGAGCTGGGAGACTGCAGTACAGAAGTACTGTTGTAGAGAATAAGGTTGGAGACTGGGGTGCAGAAGGAATGTTACAGAGAGCACAGGTTTGAGACAGAGGTGCAGAAGTACTATTACTGAAAGCAGAGGTTGGAAATTGTGGTGTAGAAGGACCGTTACAAAGAGCAGAGGTTAGAGACTGCAGTACAGAAGGACTGTTACACAGAGCAGATCTAGGAGCCTGGGGAGCAGCAGGACTGTTGCAGAGGACAGAAGTTGGGGAGTGGGGTGGAGAAGGAATGTTACAGAGAGCAGAGTTTGAAAACTGGAGTGCAGAAGAATCTTACAGAGTGCTGAGTCTGGAGACTGTGGTGCAGGAGGACTGTTGCAGAGAGCAGAAGTAGACGACTGGGGTCCAGAAGGATCGTGGCAGAGAGCAGATTTTAGAGACTGAGTTGCAGATGGACTGTTACAGAGAGCAGAGTTTGGAGACTGAGGTGCAGAAGGACAGTTACATAGAGCAGAGTTTGGAGACTAGTGTGCAGAAGGACTGTTACAGAGAGCAGAGTTTGGAGACTGGGGTTCAGATGGATCTTATAGAGAGCAGAGTTTGGAGACTAGTGTACAAAAAAACAGTTTCAGAAAGCAGATGTTGGAGACTGGGATGGAGAAAATCGTTGCAGAGAGAAGTGTTGGAGACTTGAGTGCATAAGGATCTTGAAGAGAGCAGAGGTTGGTGAGTAGGGTGCAGAAGGACTGTTGCCGAGAGCAGAGGTTGGAGACTGGGGTGGAGAAAAATCATTGCAGAGAAAATAGGTTGGATACTGGGGTTCTGAAGGCCTGTTACAGAGAACAGAGGTTCCAGACTGGGTTGCAAAATTTCTGTTAAAGAGAGCAGAAGTTGGAAACTATTCTGCAGAAGGACTGTTACAGAGAGCTGAGTTTGGAGACTGGGTTGCAGAAGGGTCTTACAGAGAGCAGAGGTAGGAGACTGAGGTGCAGAAGGATCATTGCAGAGAGCAGAGTTTTTAGACTTAGTTGCTGAAGGACTGTTGCAGAGAACAGATGTTGGAGACTGGTGTGCAGAAGGACTGTTGCAGAGAGCAGAGGTTGGAGATTGTGGTACAGAAAAATCCTTGGAGAGAGCAGAGTTGGAGACTGGGGTGGAGAAGAATGGTTACAGAGAGCAGAGGTTGAAAACTATTCTGCAGAAGGAATGTTACAGAGAGCAGAGTTTGGAGACTGGGTTTCAGAAGGGTCTTACAGAGAGCAGAGGTAGGAGACTGAGGTGCAGAAGGATCTTTGCAGAGAGCAGAATTTTTAGACTGAGTTGCTGAAGGACTGTTGCAGAGAGCAGATGTTGGAGACTGGTGTGCAGAAGGACTGTTTCAGAGAGCAGAGGTTGGAGACTGGGGTGAAGAAGGACTGTTACAGAGTGCAGAGTTTGGAGACTGGGTTGGAGAAGGATCCTACAGAGAGCAGAGGTTGAAGAATCAGGTGCAGAAAGACTGTTACAGAGAGTAGATGTTGGAGACTGAGGTGTAGAAGTAACGTTGCAGAGTACAGAGTTTGGAGACTGAGGTGCAGAAGAATTGTTTCAGAGAGCAGAGGTTGGAGAATGGGGTGCAGAAGGACTGTTGCAGATAGCTGACTTTGGAGATCGGGGTGCAGAAGGACTGTTATAGAGAGCAGAGGTGGGAGACTGGGTTGCAAAAGGACTGATACAGAAAGAAGAGATTGGAGTCTGCGGTGCAGAAAGACCCTTACAGAGAGCAGAGGTTGGATTCTGCAGTACAGGAGGACTGTTACAGATAGCAGAGGTTAGAGACTTGGGTGGAGAAGGACTGTAAAAGAGAGCTTATGTTGGTAACTAGGGTTCCTAAGGACTGTTGGAGAGAGCAGATTTTGGAGACTGGGGTGCAGAAGAACTGTTACGGAGAGCACAGGTTGGAGACTGGGGTAAAGAAGGACTGTTACAGAGAGTAGAGGTTGGAGACAGCGGTGCAGAAGGATCTTACAGAGAGCAGAATTTGGAGACTGAGGTGCAGAAGGACTGATGCAAATATTATAGGTTGGAGACTGGGGTGCAGTAGGATCATTGCAGAGAGCAGAGGTTAAAGACTGGGGTGCAGAAGGATCATTGCTGAGAGCAGAGTTTGGAAACTTGCGTGCAGAAGGCCTACTAAAGAGAGCAGATTTGGAGTCGGGCATGCAGAATGCCTGTTACAGAGAGGAGAGGTTGAAGACTGGAGTGCAGAAGCACTGGTACAGAGAGCAGATTTTGAAGAAAGGGTTGCTGAAGGATCTTACAGAGAGCAGAGGTTGGAGACTAAGGTGCAGGTGGACTGATACAGAGAGCAGTGGTTGTAGTCTGGGGTGCAGAAGGATCGTGGAGAGGAGAGGTTTCAGACTGAGGTGCAGAAGTACTATTACAGAGAGCAGAGGTTGGAGATTGAGGTGTAGAAGGACTGTTACAGAAAGCAGAGGTTGGAAATGAGGGTGCAGAATGACCAACACAGAGAGCAGAGTTTGGAGACTAAGGTATAGAAGGAATGTTACAGAGAGCAAATGTGTAAGACTTGGGTGCAGAAGGACTGATACAGAAAGCACATGTTGGAGACTGAGGTGAAGAAGAATAGACACAGAGAGCAGAGGTTGGAGACTGGGGTTCAGAAAAACTGATACAGAAAGCAGAGGTTGAATACTGGGGTGAAGAAGGAATTATACAGAGAGAAGAGGTTGGAGACAGCGGTGCAGAAGAATCTTACAGAGAGCAGAATTTGGAGACTGAGGTGCAGAAGGGCTGTTGAATAAATCAGAGGTTGGAGACTGGGGTGCAGTAGGATCATTGCAGAGAGCAGAGGTTAAAGACTGGGGTGTAGAAGGATCCTAACAGAGAGCAGCTGTTGAAGACTTGCGTGCAGAAGGCCCACTAAGGAGAGCAGATTTGGAGACTGGCGTGCACAAGGCCTGTTACAGAGAGGAGAGGTTGGAGACTGGGGTGCAGAAGGACTGGTACAGAAAGCAGATTTTGAAGAAAGGGTTGCTGAAGAATCGTACAGAGAGCAGAGGTTGGAGACTAAGGTGCAGGTGGACTGTTATAGAGAGAAGTGGTTGGAGACTGGGGTGCAGAAGGATCGTGGAGACAAGAGGTTTCAGACTGAGATGCAAAAGTACTGTTACAGAAAGCAGATGTTGGAGATTTAGGTGTAGAAGGACTGTTACAGAGAGAAAAGTTTGGAGACTGAGGTGCTGAAAGACTGTTACAGAAAGCAGAGGTTGGAAATTGGGGTGCAGAAGGACCGTTACAGAGAGCAGAGGTTGGAGACTATGATATAGAAGGACTGTTACAGAGAGCAGAGTTGGGAGACTTGGGTGCAGAAGGACTGTTACAGTTTTGAGACTGAGGTGAAGAAGGATAGACACAGAGAGCAGAAGTTGGAGACTGGGGTTCAGAGGAACTGATACAGAAAGCAGAGGTTGGAGAATGGGGTGAAGAAGGACCGTTACAGAGAGCAGAGTTTGGTGAATGCGGTACAGAAGGACTGTTACAGACAGCAGATATTGGAGACTGGGGAGCAGAAGGACTGTTGCAGAGGACAGAGTTTGGAGACTAGGGTGCCGCAGGACCCTTGCAGAAAGCAGAGTTTGGAGACTAGGGTGGAGAAGGAATGTTAGAAACAGCAGAGTTTGAAAACTGGAGTGCAGAAAGATCTTACAGAGAGCTTAGGTTTGAGACTGTGGTGCAAAAGGACTTGCAGAGAGCAGACGTTGGAGACTGGGGTCCAGAAAGATCGTTGCAGAGAACATAGTTTGCAGACTGGGGTGAAGAAAGCTTTTGCAGAGAGCAGAGGGTGGAGACTGAGGTGCAGAAGGACTGTTAAAGAGAGCAGATGTTGGAGACTGGTGTTCACATGGATATTACAGAGAGGAGATGATGGAGACTGAGGTGCAGAAGGAATGTAACAGACAGCAGAGGTAGGAGACTGGGGTGCAGGAGGTTCGTTTCAGACAGCAGAGTTTTCAGACTGTGGTGCAGAATCACTGTTGCAGAGACCAGATATTGGAGACTGGGGTGTGAAGGACTGTTGCAGAGAGCAGATGTTGGAGACTGGGGTGCAGAAGGACCGTTGCAGAGAACAGAGTTTGCAGACTGAGGTGTAGAAGGATTGTTACAGAGAGGAGACTTTTGAGACTGGGGTGCAGAAGGACTGTTGCAGAGAGCAGAGGTTGGAAGCTGAAGTGCAGAAGGACTGTTGCAGAGAGCAGAGGTTGGAGACTCGGGTGCAAAAGGACTGTTGCAGAGAGCAGAGGTTGGAGACTAAGGTGCAGAAGGACACTTAGAGCAGAATTTAGAGACTGGGCTGCAGAAGGACTGATACAGAAAGCAGAGACTCTAGTATTGGGTGAAGAATGAATGTTACAGAGAGTAGAGTTCGGAGAATGCAGTACAGAAGGACTGTTGCAGAGAGCAGAATTTAGAGACTGGGGTGAAGAAGGACTGTTGCAGAGAGGAGATGTTGGAGACTGAGGTGCAGAAGTCCTGTTACATAGAACAGAGTTTGTAGACTTGGGTGCAGAAGGATCGTTGCAAATAGCAGAGCTTGGAGACAGTGGTGCAGAAGGATCATTGCAGAGAGCAGAGGTTGGAGATTGGGATGCAGAAGGATCATTGCAGAGAGCAGAGTTATGAGACTTTGGTGCAGAAGGCCTGCTACAGAGAGCAGAGTATGGAGACTGGCGGGCAGAAGGCCTGTTATAGAGAGCAGAGTTTCGAGACTGGTGTGCAGAAGCCCTGTTACAGAGAGGAGAGGTTGGAGACTGGGGTGCAGAAAAACTGTTACAGAGAGCAGTGGTTTGAGACTGGGGTGCAGAAGAATCAAGTAGAGCAGAGGTTTCAGACTGAGGTGTGGAAGGACTGTTACAGAGAGCAGAGTTTAGAGACTGACGTGCAGGAGAGTTGTTACAGAAAGCAGAGGTTGGAGACTGTGGTATAGAAGGACTGTTACAGAGAGCAGAGGTTTGAGACTGGGGTGCAGAAGGACTGTTACAGAACACACAGGTTGAAGACTGAGGTGCAGAAGGATAGATACAAAGAGCAGAGGATGGAGACTGGGATTCAGAAGGACTGATTCAAAAAGCAGATGTTGGAGACTGGGTTGCAGAAGGACCGTTACAGAGAGCAGAGTTTGGAAACTGTGGTACATAAGGTCTGTGACAGAGAGCAGATCTCGGAAACTGGGGAGCAGAAGGACTGTTGCAGAAGACAGAGGTTTGAGACTGGGGTGGAGAAGAAATTTTACAGACAGCAGAGTTTGAAAACTGGAGTGCAGAAAGATCTTACAGAGAGCAGATGTTGGAGACTGTATTGTAGAAGGACTGTTGCAGAGCGCAGACGTTGGAGACTGGGGTCCAGAAGGTTCGTTGCAGAGAGCAGATTTGGAGACTTGGGTGCAGAAGGACTGTTGCAGAGAGCAGATGTTGGAGACTGGGGTTAAAAAGTACTGTTGAAGAGAGCACATTTTAGAGACTGGGGTGCAGAAGGATTGTTACAGAGCGGAGGGGTTGGAGACTGGGGTGCAGAAGGACTGTTACAGAGAGCAGAGGTTGGAGACTGTGGTTCAGATGGATGTTACAGAGAGTTTGAAGACTGGGGTGCAAAAGGACAGTTCCAGAGAGCAGATTTTCGAGAATTGGGTGGAGAAGAATCGTTGCAGAGAGAAGAGGTTGGAGACTGGGGTGCAGAAGGCCTATTACAGAGAGCAGAGGTTGAAGACTGAGGTGCAGAAGGACTGTTTCAGAGATGAGAGGTTGGAGACTGGGGTTTAGTAGGATCATTGGAGAGAGCAGAGGTTGGAGACAGGCGTGAAGAATGATCGTTGCATAGAGCAGAGTTTGGAGACATTTGTGCAGAAGGCCTGTTACAGAGAGGAGAGGTTTGAGACTGGGGTGCAGAAGGACTGTTACAGAGAGCAGTTTTTGGAGACTGAGTTGCTGAAGGAACTTACGGAGAGCAGAGGTTAAAGACTGAGCTGCAGGTGGACTGTTACAGAGAGCAGTGGTTGGAGACTGGGGTGCTGAAGAATCGTGGAGAGCAGAGGTTTCAGACTGAGGTACAGGTGGACTTTTACAGAGAGCAGTGATTGGAGACTGGGGTGTAGAGGGACTGTTACAGAGAGCAGTGTTTGGAGACTCAGGGGCAGAAAAACTGTTACAGGAAGCAGAGTTTGGAAATTAATGTGCAGAAACACCGTTACAGAGAGCAGAGTTTGGAGACTGCGGTATAGGACTGTTACCTAGAGCAGAGGTTGATGACTGGAGTGCAGAAGGACGTTTACATAGAGCATAGGTTGGAGACTGAGGTGCAAAGGATAGATACAGAGAACCGATTTTGAAGACTTGGGTTCAGGCAGACTGATACAGAAAGCAGAGGTTAAAGACTGGGGTGTAGAAGAACTTTTACAAAGAGTAGAGGTCGGAGACTGCAAAACAGAAGGATTGTTACAGAGAACAGATCTCGGGGACTGGGGAGCAGAAGGACTTTTGCAGATAGCTGACGTAAATAACTGGTGTGGAGAAAGAATGTTATAGAAAGCAGAGTTTGAAAACTAGAGTGCAGAAGGATCTTATAGAGGACAGAGGTTGAGGACTGTGGTGCAGAAGGACTGTTACTGAGAGCAGAGATTGGAAACTGAGGTCCAAAAGGATCGTTGCAGAGAGCGGAGTTTGGAGACTGGGGTGCAGAAGGAGTGTTGCAGAGAGAAGATGTTGAAGACTGGGGTGCAGAAGGAATGTTGCAGAGAGCAGATTTCAGAGACTGGGGTGCAGAAGGACTGTTACAGAGAAAAGAGGTTGGAGACTGATGTGCTGAAAGATTGTTAAAAAGAGCAGAGTTTGTAGATTTCGGTGTAGAAGGACTCTTACAGAGAGCATAGGTTGGAGACTGGTGTTCAAAACGACTGTTGCAGACAGCAGATTTTGGAGACTTGGGTGGGGAAGAATCATTTCAGAGAGAAGAGGTGGGAGACTGGGGTGCAGAAAGCCTGTTACAAAGAGCAGAGTTTGGAGACTGGGTTGCAGAAGTCCTGTTACAGAGAGCAGAAATAGGAGACTGTTGTGCAGAAGGCCAGGTAAGAAGAGCAGAGTTTTGAGACTGAGGTGCAGAAGGGTCGTTGCAGAGAGCAAAGTTTTAAGACTGGTGCAGAAAGACTGTTGCAGAGAGCAGATGTTGGTAACTAGTGTGCAGAAGGACTGTTGTAGAGAGCAAAGATTTTAGACTAGGGTGGAAAAGTCCTGTTACAGAGAGCAGAGTTTGGAGACTCGGGTGCAGAAGGACTGTTACAGAGAGCAGAGGTTGGATACAGGTGTGCAGAAGCATCTTACACAGAGCAGAATAAGGAGACTTAGGTGCAGATGGACTGTTGCAGAGATAAGAAGTTGAAGACTGGGATGCAGAAGGATCGTTGCAGAGAGCACATTATGGAGACTGGGGTGCAGAAGGCCTGCTACAGAGAGCAGAGTTGGGAGACTGGCGTCCAGAAGGCCTGTTACAGAGAGGAGAGGTTGGAGACTGGGGTGTAGAAGGACTGTTATAGAGAGAAGAGTTTGGAGACTTGGTTGCTGAAGGATCTTACAGAGAGAAGAGGTTGGAGACTGAGGTGCAGTTGGACTGTTACAAAGAGCAGTGGTTAGAGACTGAGGTGCATTTGGACAATGCAGAGAAGAGAGGTGTCAGAGTGAGGTGCAGAAGGACTGTTACAGAAAGCAAAGTTTGAAGACTTAGGTGTAGAAGTACTGTTATATAGAGCAGAGTTTTGAGACTGATGTGCAGAAGGATTGTTACAGAAAGCAGAAGTTGGAAATTTGGGTGCAGAAAGACAGTTACAAAGACCAGAGTTTGGAGACTGCGGTATAGAAAAACTGTTACATAGAGCAGAGGTTGGAGACTCGGGTGTAGAAGGAACGTTACAGAGAGTACAGGTTGGAGACTTAGGTGCAGAAGGATAGATACAGAGAGCAGAGTTTTGAGACTGGTGTTCAGAAGGACTATTATAGAGAACAGTGTTTGGAGACTGGGGTGAAAAAGAATCGTGCAGAGAGCAGAGGTATCAGACTGAGGTGCAGAAGGACTGTAACAGAGAGCAGAGGTTGGAGACTGAGGTGTAGAAGGACTGTTACAGAGAGCAGAGTTTGGAGACTGAGGTGCAGAAAGACTGTTACAGAAAGAAGTGGTTGGAAATTTGGGTGCAGAAGGACCGTAACAGAGAACAGAGTTTGGAGACTGCGGTATAGAAAAACTGTAACAGAGAGCAGAGGTTGGAGACTGAGGGGCAGAATAATAGATACAGAAAGCAAAGGTTTGAGACTGGGTTTGAGAAGGATCCTACAGTGAGCAGAGATTGGAGAGTGAAGTGCAGAAGGACTGTTACAGAGAGTAGAGGTTGGAGACTGAGGTGCAGAAGGACCGTTGCAGAGAACAGAGTTTGGAGACTGAGGTGCAGAAGGATTGTTACAGAGAGTAGAGTTTGGATACTGGGGTGCAGAAGGGCTGTTGTAGAGAGCAGAGTTTGGAGACTGGGATGAAGAAGGACTGTTGCAGAGAGCAGATGATGAAGACTGGGCTGCAGAAAAAAATGTTGCAGAGAGTAGATGTTAAAGAATTGTTACAGAGAGCAGAGGTTGGAGATTGAGGTTTAGAAGTACTTATAAATAGAGCAGAGTTTGGAGACTGATGTGCAAAAAGACTGTTACAGAAAGCAGAGGTTGGAAGTTGGGGTGCAGAAGGACCGTTACAAAGACCAGAGTTTGGAGACTGCGGTATAGAAAAACTGTTACAGGGAGCAGAGGTTGGAGACTGGGGTGTAGAAGGAATGTTACATAGAGCACAGGTTTGAGACTGAGGTGCAGAAGGATAGATACAGAGAGCAGAGTTTTGAGACTGGTGTTCAGAAGGTCTGTTATAGAGAACAGTGTTTGGAGACTGCGGTGAAGTAGAATCGTGCAGAGAGCAGAGGTGTCAGACGGAGGTGCAGAAGGACTGTTACAGAGAGCAGAGGTTGGAGACTGAGGTGTAGAAGGACTGTTAGAGAAAGCAGAGTTTGGAGACTGAGGTGCAGAAGAACTGTTACAGAAAGAAGTGGTTGGAAACTGGGGTGAAGGAAGACCATAACAGAGACCAGAGTTTGGAGACTGCGGTATAGAAAAACTGTAACAGAGAGCAGAGGTTTGAGACTGAGGGGCAGAAAAATAGATACAGAGAGCAGAGGTTTGAGACTGGGTTTTAGAAGGATCCTATAGAGAGCAGAGGTTGGAGAGTGAAGTGCAGAAGGACTGTTACAGAGAGTAGAGGTTGGAGACTGAGGTGCAGAAGGACCATTGCAGAGAACAGAGTTTGGAGACTGAGGTGCAGAAGGATTGTTACAGAGAGCATAGTTCGGAGACTGGGGTGCAGAAGGATTATTTCAGAGAGCAGAGGTTGGAGACTGGGGTTAAGAAGGACTGTTGCAGAGAGCAGAGGATGAAGACTGGGCTACAGAAGGAATGTTGCAGAGAGTAGATGTTGGAGACTGAGTTGCAGAAGGACTCTTAGAGAGAGCAGTAGTTGGAGACTGGGGTGCAAAAAGACTGTTGCAGAGAGCAGAGCTTGGAGACTGAGGTGCAAAATTTTGTTACATAGAGCAGAGGTTGGACATTGGGGTGCAGATTGATCGTTGCAATAAGCAGAGCTTGGAGACAGGGGTACAGAAGGATCTTACAGAGAGCAGAAGTTGGAGACAGAGTTGCAAAAGGACTATTGAGAAAATCAGAGGTTGGAGACTGGGTGCAGTAGGATCATTGCAGAGAGCAGAGGTTGGAGTCTCGGGTGCAGAAGGATCGTTGCAGAGAGCAAAGGTTGAAGACTGGGGTGCAGAAGGCCTGCTACAGAGAGCAGACTTTTGAGACTCTCGTGCATAAGGCCTGTTACAGAGAGGAGAGGTTGGAGACTGGGGTGCAGAAGGACTGTTATAGAGAGCAGAGTTTCGAGACTGAGTTCTTTAAGGATCTTACAGAGAGTAGATGTTGGAGACTGAGGAACAGGTGGACTGTTACAGAGAGCAGTTCTTGGAGACTGGGGTGCAGAAGGATCGTTCAGAGAGCAGAGGTGTCAGACTGAGGTGCAGATAGAATGTTACAGAGAGCATAGGTTATAGACTTAGGTGCAGAAAGATAGATACAGAGGGCAGAGTTTTGAGACTGAGTTTTAGAAGCATCCTACGGAGAGCAGATGTTGGAGAGTGAAGTGCAAAAGGACTGTTACAGAGAGTAGAGGTTAGAGACTGAGGTGCAGAAGGACCGTTGCAGAGAACAGATTTTGGAGACTGAGGTGCAGAAGAATTGTTGTAGAGAGCAGAGTTTGGAGACTGGGGTGCAGAAGGACTGTTGCAGAGAGCAGAGTTTTGAGACTGGGTTGAAGAAGGACTGTTGCAGAGAGCAGAGGATGGAGACTGGGCTGCAGAAGAAATGTTGCAGAGAGCAGAGGTTAGAGACTGAGGTGCAGAAGGACTCTTAGAGAGAGCAGAAGTTGAAGACTGGGGTGGAGAAGGACTGTTGCAGAGAGCAGAGGCTGGAGTCTGAGGTGCAAAATCTTGTTACATAGAGCAGAGGTTGGACACTGGAGTGCAAAAGGATTGTTGAAATAAGCAGAGCTTGGAGATAGGGGTGCAGAAGGATCTTACAGAGAGCAGAATTTTGAGACTTAGTTGCAGAAGGACTGTTGCAGTAATCAGAGGTTGGAGACTGGGGTGCAGTAGCATCATTGCAAAGAGCATAAGTTGGAGACTGGGGTGCAGAAGGATCGTTGCAGAGAGCAGAGGTTGGAGACTGGGGTGCAGAAGGCCTGCTACAGAGAGCAGACTTTTGAGACTCTCGTGCAGAAGGCCTGTTACAGAGAGGAGAGGTTGGATACTGGGGTGCAGAAAGACTGTTATAGAGAGCAGAGTTTGGAGACTGAGTTCCTAAAAGATCTTACAGAGAGCAGAGGTTGGAGACTGAGGTGCAAGTGGACTGTTACAGAGAGCAGTGGTTGGAGACTGGGGTGCAGAAGGATCGTTCAGAGAGCAGAGGTGTCAGACTAAGGTGCAGAATGACTGTTACAGAGAGCAGAGTTTGGAGACTGAGGTGTAGAAAGACTGTTACAGAGAGAAGTGGTTGGAAATTGAGGTGCAAAAGGACCATAAGAACGACCAGAGTTTGGAGACTGCGGTATAGAAAAACTGTAACAGATAGCAGAGGTTGGAGACTGAGGTGCATAACGATAGATACAGAGAGCAGAGGTTTGAGACTGGGGTTCAGAAGGACAGATACAGAAAGCAGAGTTTGGAGACTGGGGTGCAGAAGGACCGTTACCGAGAGCAGAGGTTGCAGACTGCGGTACATAAGGATTGTTACAGAGAGCAGAGGTTGGAGACTGGGATGCAGAAAAACTGTTGCAGAGAGCAGAGTTTGGAGAGTGAAGTGCAGAAGGACTGTTACAGAAAGTAGAGGTTGGAAACTGAGGTGCAGAAGGACAGTTGCAGAGAACAGAGTTTGGAGACTGAGGTGCAGAAGGATTGTTATAGAGAGCAGAGTTTCGAGACTGGGTGCAGAAGGACTGTTGCAGAGAGCATATGTTGGAGACTGGGGAGCTGAAGGACTGTTGCAGAGGACAGAGGTTGGAGACTGGGGTGTTGCAGGACATTTGCAGAAAGCAGAGGTTAAAGAATGCGGTGGAGAAGGAATGTTACAGAGAGCAGAGTTTGGATACTGGAGGGCAGAAGGATCTTACAGAGAGCAGAGGTTTGATACCTTGGTGAAGAAGGACTGATGAAGAGAGCAGAGGTTGAAGACTGGGGTAGAGAAGGACTTTTTGCAGAGATCAGAGGTTGTAGACTGGGGTGCAGAAGGACTGTTGTGGAATGCAGAGGTTGCAGACTGATGTGCAAAATTTTTGTTACATAGAGCAGAAGTTGGAGACTGAGGGGCAGAAGGATTGTTACAGAGAGCAGAGTTTGCAGACTGGGATGCAGAAGGACCGTTACCGAGAGCAGAGGTTGGAGACTGCAGTACATAAGAATTGTTACAGAGAGCATAGTTTGGAAACTGGGGTGCAGAAGGACTGTTGCAGAGAGGAGAGGTTGGAGAGTGAAGTGCAGAAGGACTGTTACAAAGAGTGGAGGTTGGAGACTGAAGTGCAGAAGGACAGTTGCAGAGAACAGAGTTTGGAGACTGAGGTGCAGAAGGATTGTTATAGAGAGCAGATTTTGGAGACTGGGTGCAGAAGGACTGTTGCAGAGAGCAGAGGTTGGAGACTGGGGAGCTGAAGGACTGTTGCAGAGGACAGAGGTTGGAGACTGGGGTGTTGCAGGACATTTGCAGAAAGCAGAGGTTAAAGAATGGGGTGGAGAAGGAATGTTACAGAGAGCAGAGTTTGGATACTGGAGTGCAGAAGGATCTTACAGAGAGCAGATGTTTGATACTTTGGTGCAGAAGGACTGTGGAAGAGAGCAGAGGTTGGAGACTGGGGTGGAGAAGGAATTTTGCAGAGAGCAGAGGTTGGAGACTGGGGTGCAGAAGGACTTTTGCAGAGAGCAGAGTTTGGAGACTGGAGTGCAGAAGGACTGTTGCTGAGAACAGAGGTTGGAGACTGACGTTCAAAATTCATTTTACATAGAGCAGAGGTTGGAGACTGAGGGGCAGAACGATTGTTACAGAGAGCAGAGTTTGCAGACTGGGGTTCAGAAGGACTGTTGCAGAGAGAAGACGTTGGAGACTGGGGTGCAGAAGGACTGTTGCAGAGAGCAGAGTTTGGAGACTGGAGTAGAGATGAACTGTTACAGTTAGCAGAGGTTGGATACTGAGGTGCAGAAAGACTCTTAGAGAGAGCAGAATTTGGAGACTAGGGTGCAGAAGAATTGATACAGAAAGCAGAGTTTGGAGTATGTGCTGCAGAAAGACCTTTACAGAGAGCAGAGTTTGAAGACTGCAGTATAGAAGGACTGTTGCATAGAGAAGAGGTTGGAGAGTGAGGTGCAGAAGGATAGATACAGAGAACAGAGGTTGGAGACTGGGGTTCTGAAAGACTGATACAGAAAGCAGAGTTTGGAGACTGGGGTGTAGAATGACTGTTACAGAGAGCAGAATTTGGAAACTCAGGTGCAGAAGGACTGTTACACTGAATTAGAGTTTTGAAATTGAGGTGCAGAAGGACTTTTACAGAGAGCAGATGTTGGAGACTGTGGTATAGGACTGTTATCCAGAACAGATGTTGGAGATTGGGGTGCAGAATGACTCTTACATAGAGCACAGGTTGGAGACTGAGGTGCAGAAGGATAGATACAGAAAACAGACGTTGGAGATGGGTTTCAGACAGAATGATACAGAAATCAGAGTTTGGAGACTGGGGTGTAGAAGGACCGTTACAAAGAGCAGAGGTTGGAGACTGCGGTACAGAAGGACTGTTACAGAGAGCAGATGTTCGAGACTAGGGAGCAGAAAAACTGTTGCAGAGGACAGAGGTTGCAGACTGGGGTGGAGAAAAAATGTTTCAGAGAGCATAGTTTGAAGACTGGAGTGCAGATAGATCTTACAGGGAGCAGAGGTTGGAGACTGTGGTGAAGAAGAACTGTTGCAGAGAGCAGACATTGGAGACTGGGGTCCAGAATGATCCTTGCAGAGAGCAGAATTTGGAGAGTGGGGTGAAGAAGGACTGTTACAGCGAGAAGAGTTTGGAGACTCTTGTGCGGCAAGACTGTTGCAGAAAGCAGATGTTGGATACTGGGGTGGAGAAGAATCGTTGCAGAGAGAAGAGGTTTAAGACTGTTGTGCAGAAGTACTCTTACAGAGTGCAGAGTTTAAAGACTTGGTTGCAAAAGGATCTTACAAAGAGCAGAGTTGGGAGACTGAGGTGCAGAAGGACTGTTAGAGAGAGCAGAGGTAATAAAGTGACTTGCAGAAGGACTGTTGCAGAGATCAGAAGTTGGAGAGTGGGGTACAGTTGGATCATTGCAGAGAGCAGATTTTGGAGACTGGGGTGCAGAAGGCCTGCTACAGAGAGAAGAGTTTGGAGACTGCCTTGCAGAAGCTTGTTACAGAGCGGAGAGGTTGGAGACTGAGGTGCAGGTGGACTGTTACAGAGAGCAGTGTTTGGAGACTGGGGTGCAGAAGGATCGTGCAGAGAGAAGAGGTGTCAGACTGAGGTGCAAATGGACTGTTACAGAGAGTAGAGGTTGGAGGCTGAGGTGCAGAATAATAGATACAGAGAGCAGAGGTTTGAGACTGAGTTTTAGAAGGATCCTACAGAGAGCAGATGTTGGAGAGTGAAGTGCAGAAAGACTGTTACAGAGAGTAGAGGTTAGAGACTGAGGTGCAGAAGGACCGTTGCAGAGAACAGATTTTAGAGACTGAGGTGCAGAAGGATTGTTGTAGAGAGCAGAGTTTGGAGACTGGGATGCAGAAGGACTGTTGCAGAGAGCAGAAGTTTAAGACTGGGGTGAAGAAAGACTGTTGCAGAGAGCAGAGGATGGAGACTGGGCTGCAGAAGAAATGTTGCAGAGAGCAGAGTTTAGAGACTGAGGTGCAGAAGAAATTTTAGAGAGAGCAGAATTTAAAGACTGGGGTGGAGAAGGACTGTAGCAGAGAGCAGAGGTTGGAGACTGAGGTGCAAAATTTTGTTACATAGAGCAGAGGTTGGACACTGGGGTGCAGAAGGATTGTTGAAATAAGCCGAGCATGGAGACAGGGGTGCAGAAGGATCTTACAGAGAGCAGAATTTGGAGACTTAGTTGCAGAAGGACTGTTGCAGTAATCAGAGGTTGGAGACTGGGGTGGAGTAGGATCATTGCAGAGAGCATAAGTTGAAGACTGGGGTGCAGAAGGATCGTTGCAGAGAGCAGAGGTTGGAGACTGGGTTGCAGAGGGCCTGCTACAGAGAGCAGACTTTTGAGACTCTGGTGCAGAAGGCCTGTTACAGAGAGGAGAGGTTGAAGACTGGGGTGCAGAAGGACTCTTATAGAGAGCAGAGTTTGGAGACTGAGTTCCTGAAAGATCTTACAGAGAGCAGATGTTGGAGACTGGGGTGCAGAAGGATTGTTACAGATAGCACAGTTTGGAGAATGGGGTTTAGAAGGATTGTTGCAGAAAGCAGAGGTTTCAGACTGAGGCTTAGAAGGTCTGTTACAAAGAGCAGAGGTTGGAGTCTCAGATTCATAAGCACTGTTTCAGAAAGCAGAGGTTGGCAATTGGGGTGCAGAAGGACCGTTATAGAGAGTAGAGGTTGGAGACTGCGGTATAGAAGGACTGTTACAAAGAGCAGAGTTTGGAGACTGGGGTTAAGAAGGACCATTACAGAGAGCAAAGAATGGAGACTGAGGTGAAGAAGGACTTTTACAGAGAGCAGAATTAGGAGACTGAGGTGCAGAAGGATCATTGCAGAGAGAAGAGTGTGGAGACTGGGGTGTAGAAGGACTGTTACAGAAAGCAGAGGTTAGCAATTGGGGAGCAGATGGACCCTTACAAAGGGAAGAGGTTGGAGACTTCAATACTAAAGGACTTTTACAGAGAGCAGAGTTTGGAGGCTGGGTAGAAGAAGGATTATTGCAGAGAGCAGATGTTGGAATCTGGGGTGCAGAAGTAAGGTTATAGAGAGCAGAGGTTGGAGACTAGGGTGCAGAAGGATTGTTACAGAAAGCACATTTTGGAGACTTGGGTGCAGAAGGATCGTTGCAGAGAGCAGAGGTTTCAGACTGAGGCTTAGAAGAACTGTTACAGAGAGCAGACGTTGGAATCTGAGGTGCAGAAGGACTGTTACAGAAAGCAGAGTTTGGCAATTGGGATGCAGAAGGACAGTTATAGAGAGAAGAGTTTGGAGACTGCGGTACAGAAGGACTGTTAGAAAGAGCAGAGTTTGGAGACTTTGGCGCAGAAGGACCATTGTAGAGAGCAGATTTTGCAGACTAGGGTGCAGAAGGACTGCTACAGAGGGCAGACGTTGGAGACTGAGGTGCAGAAAGATTGTTACAGAGAGCAGAGGTTCGAGATTGGGTGCAGAAGAACTGTTACAGAGAGCAAAGTTTGGAGACTGGTGTGCAGATGGACTGTTGCAGAGAGCAGAGATTGGAGACTGAGGTTCAGAAAGACTGTTAAAGTGATCAGAGCTTAGAGACTGAGGTGAAGAAGGATTGGCACAGATAGGAGAGGTTGGAGACTGAAGTGTAGAAGGACTGTTACAGAGAGCAGAGGTTTGAAACTGAGGTGCAGAGGGATCGTTGCAGAGAGCAGAGGTTGGAAACTGAGGTGCAGAAGGATCGTTGCAGAGAGCAGAGGTTGCAGACTGAGGTGCAGAAGGATCATTACAGAGAGCAGAGGTTGGAAACTGGGGTGCAGAGAGATCGTTGCAGAGAGCAGAGGTTGGAAACTGAGGTGCAGAAGGATCGTTAGAGAGAGCAGAGTTTGCAGACTGAGGTGCAGAAGGATCGTTACAGAGAGCAGAGGTTGGAGACTGGGGTCAGAAAGACAGTTACAGAGAGCACAGTTTGGAGACTGGGGTGCAGAAGAAATGTTGCAGTGAGCAGAGATTGATTGGAGACTGTGGTACAGAAGAACTGTTACAAAGAGCAGAGTGTGGAGACAGGGGTGCAGAAGGAATGTCACCTAGAGAAGAGTTTGGAAACTGGGGTGCAGAAGGATGTTACAGAGAGCAGAGGCTGGAGACTGGGGTCAGAAGCACTGTTACAGAAAACAGACGTTGGAGACTGTGGTGCAGAAGGATCGTTGCAGACATCAGAGGTTGGAGACTGAGGTGCAGAAGGATCGCTACAGAGAGCAAAGTTTGGCGACCTGGGTGCAGTAGGATAGTTACAGAGAGAACAGTTTAAAGACTGGGTGCGGAAAATATGTTGCAGATAGCAGAAGTTGGAGACTACAGTCCAGAAGGACTGTAGCAGAGAGCAGAGGTTTGAGACTGGGGTGCAGAAGGACTGTTGCTGAGAGCAGAGGTTGGAGACTGAGGTGCAGAAGGACTCTTAGAGAGAGCAGAATTTGGAGACTGTGGTGCAGAAAAACTGATACAGAAAGCAGAGATTTGAGTCTGGGTTGCAGAAAGACCCTTACAGAGAGCAGAGGTTAAAGAATGCTGTACAGATGGACTCTTATGGAGAACAGAGGTTGGATACTGGGGTGCAGAAGGGCCTTTGCAGAGGGATGAGGTTAGAGACTGAGGTGCAGAATTACTGTTACAGAGAGCAAAGTTTGGAAAACAGGGTGCAGAAGAATCTTACATAGAGAAGACGTTGGAGACTGGGGTGCAGAAGGACTGTTGCAGAGAGAAGAGGTTGAAGACTGGGGTGCAGAAGGCTTGTTACACAGAGCAGACTTTGGTGACTGAGTTGCAGAAGACCTGTTACATAGAGCAGATGTTGGAGACTGGGGTGCCGAAGGATTGTTACAGATAGCACAGTTTGGAGACTGGGGTTTAGAAGGATTGTTGCAGACAGCAGAGGTTTCAGACTGAGGCTTAGAAGGTCTGTTACAGAGAGCAGAGGTTGGAGTCTGAGGTTCATAATAACTGTTTCAGAAAGCAGAGGTTGGCAATTTGGGTGCAGAAGGACCGTTATAGAGAGTAGAGGTTGGAGACTGCGGTATAGAAGGACTGTTACAAAGAGCAGAGTTTGGAGACTGGGGTTCAGAAGGACTATTACAGAGAGCTAAGAATGGAGACTGAGGTGCAGAAGGACTTTTACAGAGAGAAGAGTTAGGAGACTGAGGTGCAGAAGGATCATTGCAGAGAGAAGAGTTTGGAGACTGGGGTGTAGAAGGACTGTTACAGAAAGTAGAGGTTGGCAATTGGGGAGCAGATGGACCGTTAAAAAGAGAAGAGGTTTGAGACTGCGATTCAAAAGGACTTTTACAGAGAGCAGAGTTTGGAGACTGAGTGGAAGACGAATCATTGCAGAGAGCAGATGTTGGAATCTGGGGTCCAGAAGGATTGTTACAGAGAGCACAGGTTGGAGACTCGGGTGCAGATGAAATATTGCAGAGAGCAGAGTTTGGAGACCTGGGTGCACAAGGACTGATACAGAGAGAAGAGGTTAAAGACTGTGGTGCAGAAGGATCTTACAGAGTGCAGAGGTTAGAGACTGGGGTGCAGAAGGACTGTTGCAGAGAGCAGAGGTTGGAGACTGGGTTGCAGAGGGACTTTTACAGATAGCACAGTTTCGAGACTGGGTTGCAGAAGGATTTTACAGAGATCATTTTGAAAACAGAGTTTCAGAAGAAGTGTTACAAGAGCAGAGGTTTAAGACTGTGGTGCAGAAGGATTGTTGTAGAGAGCAGATGTTGGATCCTGGGGTGCAGAAGGATCGATGCAGAGAGCAGAGGTTGGAGACTTTGGGCCAGAACTCCTATTAAAGAGAGCAGAGTTATAAGACTGGGTTGCGGAAGGCCTGTTACAGAGAGCAGACTTTTGAGATTTAGGTGCAGAAGAACTGTTACAGAGAGCAGAGTTTGGAGAATTGGTTGCAGAAGGATCTTACCGAGAGCAGAGTTTGGAGACTGAGGTGCGGAAGGACTTTTACAGAGAGTAGTGTTTTGAGACTCAGGAGCAGAAGGAACGTTGTATAGAGCAGAGGTTGGCGACTGATGTACAGACGAATTGTTACAGAGATCACATGGTGGAAACTGGAGTGCAGAAAGAGTTTTACAGAGAGCAGAGGTTGGAGACTGGGGTGCAGAAGGCCTGTCACAGATATCACAGTTTGGAGACTGGTGTGCAGAACGATATTATAGAGAGCAGAGTTTGAAGACTGAGGTGCAGAAGGACAGTTACAGTGAGCAGAGTTTAGAGACTGGGTTGCAAAAGGATCTTACAGAGAGCAGAGTTTGGAGACTGAGGTACAGAAGGACTGTTACAGAAAGCAGCGGTTGGAGACTG
Source organism: Ictidomys tridecemlineatus (assembly GCF_052094955.1). Lineage (NCBI taxonomy): Eukaryota > Metazoa > Chordata > Mammalia > Rodentia > Sciuridae > Ictidomys > Ictidomys tridecemlineatus. The sequence goes on along the minus strand of NW_027523005.1, from coordinate 35,287 downwards.
AGGTGCATAAGGATCGTTGCTGAGAGCAGAGGTTTCAGACTGATGTGTAGAAGGACTGTTTAAGAGAGCCTGAGGTTTGAGACTGAGGTGCAGAAGAACTGTTATAGAGACTGAGGTGCAGAAAAACTGTTATAGAGTGCAGAGGTTGGATACTGGGGTGCAGAAGGACTGATACAAAAAGCAGAGCTTGGTGACTGGGGAGCAGAAGGACTGTTGCAGAGAGCAAAGTTTGAGAATGAGGCGGAGAAGGACTGTTGCAGACAGCAGATGTTAGAGACTGGGGTGCAGAAGGACTGTTGAAGAGAACAGAGATTGTAGACTGGGGTGCAGAAAGACTATTGCAGAGAGCAAAGGTTACAGACTGAGGTGCAGAAAGACTGTTACAGAGAGCAGAGTTTGGAGAATGTGGTGCTAAAAAACTGATACTGAAAGCAGAGGTTGGAGACTGGGGTGCAGAGTAACTGTTGTAGAGAACAGAGGTTGGAGACTGTGGTACAGAAGGACTGTTACACAGAGCAGAGTTTGAAGACTGGGGTGCAGAATAACTGTTGTAGAGAACAGAGGTTGGAGACTGGGGTGCAGAAGGACCATTGCATATACCAGAGGTTGGAGACTGAATTTCAGAAGTAATATACAAAGAGGAGAGTTTTAACACTGAGGTGCAGAAGGACTGTTGCAGAGAGCAGAGGTTGGAGATTAGGCCGCAGTAGGACTGTTGCAGAGAGCAGAAGTTGGAGTCTGAGGTGCAGAAGGACTGTTATAGAGAGCATAGTTTAGAGACTGGGGTGCAGAAGGACTGATACAGAAAGCAGATTTTGGAGACTGGGGTGCAGAAGGACTTTTACAGAGATAAGAGGTTGGAGACAGCAGTACAGAAGGACGTTTATAGAGAGCAGAGGTTGGAGATTGGGGTGTAAAAGGAATATTGCAGAGAGCAGATTTCGGAGACTTGGCTGCAGAAGGACTGTTGCAGAGAGCAGAGTTTGCAGACCGAGGTGCAGAAGGACCCTTACAGAGAACAGAGGTTGGATACTGTGGTACAGAAGAACTGTTACAGGGGGCAAAATTTGGAGACTGGGGTGCAGAATAACTGTTGTGGAGAACAGAGTTTGGAGAGTGGAGTGCAGAAGAACCAGTGCAGATAGCAGAGGTTGGAGACTGGGTGTCAGAACGATAATACAGAGAGCAGAGTTTGGTTACTGAGGTGCAGAAGGACTGATGCCGAGAGCAGAGGTTGGAGATTGGGGCGCAGTAGGACTGTTGCAGAGAGCAGAGTTTGGAGTCTGAGGTGCAGAAGGAATGTTACAGAGAGCAGAGTTTAGAGACTGGGGTGCAGAAGGACTGATACAGAAATCAAAGTTTGAAGACTGAGGTGCAGAAAGACCGTTACAGAGAGCAGAGGTTAAAGACTGAAGTACAGAAAGAAGGTAACAGAGAGCAGAAGTTGGAGACTGGGATGGAAAAGGACCTTTGCAGAAAGCAGATTTTTGAGAGTGGGGTGCAGAAGGACTGTTGTAGAGAGCAGAGGTTGCAGAGTGAAGTGCAGAAAGACTGTTACAGAGAGCAAAGTTTGGAGAATGGGGTGCAGAAAAAACCTTTCAGAGAACAGAGGTTGAAGACTGCGGTACAGAACTGTTGTAGAGAACAAGGTTGGAGACTGGGGTGCATAGGGACCATTGCAGAGAGTAGATGTCAGAGACTGTGGTGCAGAAGGAATGTTACCGAGAGAAGAGTTTGGAAACTGGGGTGTAGAAGAATCTTCCAGTGAAAAAAGTTAGGAGAATGCGGTGAAGAAAGATTGTTGCAGAGATCAGACGTTGGAGACTTGGGTGCAGAAGGATCATTACAGAGAGCAGAGGGTGGAGACTGGGGGTGCCGAAGGAATGTTACAGAGAGCAGAGTTTGGAGAGTTGGGTGCAGAAGGACTGTTACAGAGAGCAGAGTTTGGAGTCTGGGTTCAGAAGTACTGTTACAGAAAGCAGAGTTTGGAGACTGGTTTTCAGAAGAATCTTACAGAGAGCAGAGTTTTGAGACTGCGGTTCAGAAGGACTGTAACAGAGAACAGAGGTTGGAGACTGGGGAGCAGAAAAACTGTTACAGAGGACAGAGGTTTGAGACTGGGGTGCAGCTCGACCATTGCAGAAATCATAGGTTGGAGACTGGGGTAGAGATGGCATGATAGACAGAGCAGAGTTTGGATACTGGGGTGCAGTAGGATCTTACAGAGAGAAGAGGTTGGAGACTGATGTGCAGTAGGACTCTTACAGAGAGCAGAGTTTGGAGACTGGGGTGCAGAAGGACTGATAGAGAAAGCAGAGATTGGAGTTTGTTGTGAAGAAATAAGGTTACAGAGAGCAGAGGTTGGACTGCAGTACAGAATGTCTTTTACAGAGAGCAGTGGTTGGAATCTGGGTTGCCGAATGATTGTTGCAGAGATCAGATGTTGCTAACTAGGGTGCAGAAAGACTGTTGCAGAGAGCAGAGGTTGAAGGCTGGGGTGCAGAAGGACTGATACAGAAAGCAGAGGTTGGAGACTGGGTTGCAGAAGGACTGTTGAAGAGAGCAGAGTTTGGAGACTGGGATGGAGAAGAATTGTTGCAGAGAGAAGAGTTTGGAGACTGGGGTGCAGAAGGACTGTCGCAGAGAGCAGAGGTTGGAGACAGGTGTGCAGAAGGACCTTTGCAGAGAGCAGAGTTTGGAGATTGAGGTGCAGAAGGAATATTAAAGAGAGCAGTAGTAGAAGACTGGGTTGCAGAAGGATTGTTACAGAGAGCAGAGGTTTGAGACTGGGGTGCAGAAGGACTGTTACAAAGAGCATAGCTTCGAGACTGGGTTGCAGAATTCCTGTTATAGAGAGCTGAGTTTGGAAAGTTTTGTGCAGAAGGACTGTTACAGAGAGCTGAGTTTGGAGACTGGGTTGCAGAAGGGTCTTACAGAGAGCAGAGGTAGGAGGCTAAGGTGCAAAAGGATCATTGCAGAGAGCAGAGTTTTCAGACTGACTTGCAGAAGGACTGTTTCAGAGAGCAGATGTTGGAGACTGGTGTGCAGAAGGACTGTTACAGAGAGCAGAGGTTAGAGACTGGGGTTCAGATGGATCTTACAGAGAGCAGAGTTTGGAGACTGGGGTGCAAAAGTACTGTGGCAGAGATCAGATGTTTGAGACTGGGGTGGAGAAGAATTGTTGCAGAGTGAATAGTTTGGAGACTGGGGTGCAGATGGCCTGTTACAGAAAGCAGAGGTTGAAGACTGCGTTGCAGAAGTCCTGTTACAAAGAGCCGAGTTTGGAGACTGTTGTGTAGCAGGACTGTTACAGAGTGCAGAGTTTAAAGACTAAGTTGCAGAAGGATCTTAGAGAGAGCAGACTTGTGAGACTGAGGTGCAGCAGGACTGTTACAGAGAGCAGAGGTAGGATATTGGAGTGCATAAAGATCTTACAGAGAGCAGAGATTGATGACTATGGTGCAGAAGGACTGTTGCCGAGAGAAGAGGTTGGCGACAGGGGTGGAGAAAAATCATTGCAGAGAGAAGAGGTCGGAGACTGGGGTTTTGAAGGCCTGTTACAGAGAGCAGAGTTTCGAGACTAGGTTGCAAAATTCCTGTTACAGAGAGCAAAGGTTGGAAACTATTCTGCAGAAGGACTGTTACAGAGAGCACAGTTTGGAGACTGGGGTGTAGTAGGGTTTTACAGAGAGCAGATGTAGGAGACTGAGGTGCAGAAGGATCGTTACAGAGAGCAGAGGTTGGAGACTGGGGTGCAGAAGGACTGTTATAGAGAGCAGAGGTTGGAGACTGGGGTGCGGAAAGACTGACACAGAATGCAGAGATTTGAGTCTGGGGTGTAGAAAGACTTTTATTGAGAGCAGAGGTTGGATTCTGCAGTACAGGAGGACTGAGACAGAGAGCAGAGGTTGGAAACTGGGGTGCATAAGGACTGTAAAAGAGAGCAGATGTTGGTAACTAGGGTGCCGGTGGAATGCTGCAGAGAGCAGAGTTTGGAGACTGGGGTGCAGAAGAACTGTTGCAGAGAGCAGAGGTCGGACACTGAGGTGCAGAAGTACTGTTGTAGAGATCAGAGGTTGGAGACTGGTGTGCAGTAGGATCATTGCAATGAGCAGAGGTTAAAGACTGGGGTTCAGAAGGACTGATAGAGAAAGCAGAGATAAGAGTTTGTGGTGAAGAAAGAAGGTTACAGAGAGCAGAGGTTGGACTGCAGTACAGAATGTCTTTTACAGAGAGCAGTGGTTGAAGTATGGGGTGCAGAAGGACTGTTGCTGAGATCAGATGTTACTAACTAGGGTGCAGAAAGACTGTTGCAGAGAGCAGCGGTTGGAGACTGGGTGCAGAAGGACTGATACAGAAAGCAGAGTGTGAAGAGTGGGGTGCAGAAGGACTCTTACAGAGAGCAGATGTTGGACACTAGATTGCAGAAGGACTGTTAAAGAGAGCAGATTATAGAGACTGGGGTGCAGAAAAACTGTTGGAGAGAGCAGAGGTTGGAGACAGGGATGGAGAAGAATTGTTGCAGAGAGAAGAGTTTGGAGACTGGGGTGCAGAAGATCTTTTACAGAGAGCAAAGTTTTTTAGACTGCGTTTAAAAGTATCTTACAGAGAGCAGAGTTTTGAGACTGAGGTTCAGAAGGACTTTTGCAGAAAGCAGATGTTGGAGACTGCAGTACAGAAGGACTGTTGCAGAGAGATGAGGTTGAAGACTAGGGTACACAAAGACTTTCTCAGAGAGCAGATGTTGGAGACTGTTGTTCAGAAGGACTGTTGCAGAGAGCAGAAGTTAGAGAATGGGGTACAGAAAGACTTTTGCAGAGAGCAGAGGTTGGAGACTGAGGTTCAGATGGACGGATAATTAAAGCAGAGGTTGGAAACTGGCATGCAAAAAGACCTTTACAGAGCGCAGAGTTTGGAGACTGTCGTACAGAAGGACTATTACAGAGAGCAAGGTTGGAGACTGGGGAGCAGAAGGACTGTTGCGAAGTACAGAGGTTGGAGACTGGGGTGCAGCAGTTGCAGAAAGCAGAGGTTGGAGACTGGCGTGGAGAAGGAATATTACAGAGAGCAGATTTTGGAAACTGGGGTGCAGAAAGATCTTTCGAGACCAGAGGTTGGAGACAGAGTTTCAGAAGGATCGTTGCAGAGAACAGAGGTTGGAGACTGGGGTGCAGAAAGATCATTGCAGTCAGCAGAGTTTCCAGACTGAGATACAGAAGGACTGTTACACAGAGCAGAGGTTGAAGAATGAGGTAAAGTAGGACAGCTACAGAGAGCAGATGTGGGAGACAGGGGTGCAGGACAGATACAGAGCAGAAGTTGGAGACTGAGGTACAGAAGGACTGTTTCAGAGAGCAGAGGTTGGAGACTCGGGTGAAGAAGGATTATTGCAGAGAGCAAATTTTCAGACTGAGGTACATAAGAACTGTTTAAGAGAGCAGATGTTGGAGATTGGGGTGCACAAGGACTGTTGCAGCGAGAAGAGATTGGAGACTGGGGTGCAGAGGGATAGTTGCAGAGAGCAGAGGTTGGAGAATGGGGAGTAGAAGGCCTTTTTCAGAGAGCAGAGTTTGAAGACTGAGGTGAATTAGGACTGTTACAGAGAGCAGAGATTGGAGACTGGGGTGCAGAAGAACTGTTGCAGAGCAGATTATGGAGACTAGGTAGTAGAAGGACTATTATAGAGAGCAGAGGTTGTAGACTGGGGTGCAGAAGCATTATACAGAAAGCAGAGTTTGGAGACTGAGGTGATGAAGGACTGTTGCAGAGAGCAGAGTTTGGAGACTGGGGTCTAGAAGGACTGATACAGAGGACAGAGTTGGGAGACTGGGGTGCAGAAGCATCTTACAGCGAGCAAAGTTTGGCGACTGAGGTGCAGAAAGACTGTTGCAGAGAGCAGAGGTTGGAGACTGGGGTACAGAAGGACTGTTATAAAGAGCAGAATTTGGAGACTGGTGAGCAGAAGGATTGTTGCAGAGTACAGAGGTTTGAGACTGGGGTGCAGCAGGACCGTTGCAAAAAGCAGAAGTTGAAGAATGGCGTGGAGAAGGAATATTACAGAGAGCAGATTTTAGAAACTGGGGTGCAGAAGGATTTTTCAGAGAGCAGAGTTTGGAGACTGAGGTGCAGAAGGATCGTTGCAGAGAGTATATGTAAGAAACTGGGGTGCAGAAGAATTGTTTAGAGACCAGATGTTGGAGACTGTGGTGCAGAAGGACTGTTGCAGACAGCTGAGGTTGAAGACTGAGGTGGAGAAGGACTGTTACAGAGAAAGCGGTTGGAGACTGGGGTACAGAAGGATTGTTGCAGAGAGCAGAGGTTTAAGACTGAGGTACAGAAAGATCGTTGCAGAGAGCAGAGGTGGAGACTTGGCTGCATAAGGACTGTTACACAGAGCGCAAGTTGCAGACTAAGGTGCAGAAGGAATGTTGCAGACAGCAGCGGTTAGAAACTGGGGTGCATAAGGACTGTTACAGAGAGCAGAGTATGTAGACTGTGGAGCAGAAGGACTGATACAGAAAGCAGAGGTTGGAAACTGGTGTGCAGAAAGACTGTTACAAAGAGCAGAGTTTGGAAAATGCGGTACAGAAGGACTGTTACAGATAGCAGAGGCTGGCAACTGGGGTGCAGAAAGAGTGTTGCAAAGAACAGATGTTGGAGACTGAGGTGCAGAAGGTCTGTTACAGAGAGCAGAGTTTTTAGACAAGGTTGCAGAAGGATCTTACAGAGAGCAGAGTTTGTAGACCGAGGTGCAGCAGGACTGTTAAAGAGAGCAGAGGTTGGAGACTGGGGTTCAGAAGGCCTGTTATGGAGAGCAGAGTTTGGAGAAGGGCTCCAGAAGGACTTTTACTGGTGGCAGAGTTTGGAGACTTGGTTGCAGAAGGATTTTACAGAGAGCAGATGTTGAAGACTGAGTGCAGAAGGACTGTTACAGAGAGTAGACGTTGGAGACTGAGTTTCAGAAGGATCGTTGCAGAGAACAGAGGTTGGAGACTGGGGTAAAGAAGGATCGTTGCAGTCAGCAGAGTTTCCAGACTGAGATGCAGAAGGACTCTTACACAGAGCAGAGGTTGAAGACTGAGGTGAAGAAGGACAGTTACAGAGAGCAGATGTGGAAGACAGGGCTGCAGGACTGATACAGAGCAGAGGTTGGAGACACCTCTACAGAAGGACTGCTACAGAGTGCAGAGGTTGGAAAATAGAGTGCAGAAGAACTGCTGCAGAGAACAGATGTTGGAGACTGGGGTGCAGAAGTACCTTTGCATAGAGCAGAGGTTGGAGACTGAGGTGCAGAATTATTGTTACAGAGAGCAGAGTTTGGAGATGGGGTGCAGAAAGACTGTTTCAGTGAGCAGAGTTCGCAGACTGGGTTTCAGAAGGGTCTCACAGAAAGAGAGGTTAGAGACTGATGTACAGAAGGACTGTTACAACAAGCAGAGTTCGGAGACTGGGGTGCAGATAGATTGTTTCAGAGAGCAGAGTTTTCAGACTGAGGTACCAAAGAACTGTTGCAGAGAGCAGATGTTGGAGACTGGGTGAAGAAGGACTGTACCGAGCACAAGTTGGAGACAGGGTGCTGAAGGTTCGTTGCAGAGAGCAGAGGTTGGAGACTGGGGTTCAGAAGGACTGATAAAGACAGCAGAGGTTGGAGACTGGGGTGCAGAAGGCCTATTACAGAGAGCAGAGTTTGGAGACTGGGTTGCAGAAGGATCTTACAGAGATCAACGTTTGGAGACTGAGGTCCAAAAGCACTGTTGCAGAGAGTAGAGTTTGGAAACCGAGGTGCAGAAGAACCGTTGCAGAGAGCAGAGCTTGGAGACTGAGGTGCAGAATGATTGATATAGAGAGCAGAGGTTGGAGATTGGGGTGCAGAAGGACTGTTGCAGAGAGCAGAGGTTTTAGACTGGGCTGTAGAAGGACTGTTGCAGAGAGTAGAGGTTGGAGATTGGGGTGCAGAAGGACTGTAGCAGAGAGCAGAGGTTGGAGACTAAGGTGCAGAAGGACAGTTACACAGAACAAAGGTTGGAGACTCGGGTGCAGAAGGACTAAGACAGAAAGCAGAGCTTGGAGACTCGTGTGCAGAAGGACCCTTACAGAGAGCTGTGGTTGGAGACTGCAGTACAGAAGGAATTGTAAAAAGAGCAGAGGTTGGAGACTGGGGTGGAGAAGAACTGTCGCAGAGAGCAGATGTTGGAGACTGGTGTGCAAAAGGACTGTTGCAGAGAGCAGAGGATGGAGACTGGGGTTCAAGAAGACTGTTTCAGAAAGCAGAGGTTGCAGACTAAGTTGCAGAATAACTGATACAGAGGGCATAGTTTGGAGACTGTGGTAAAAAATGACTGATTCAAAATGCAGAGGTTGGATACTGGAGTACATAAGGACACTTACAGAAAAAAGCGTTTGGAGGATGCAGTACAGAAGGACTGTTACAGAGAGCATGGGTTCGAGACTGGGATGCAGAAGAATCAGTGGGGTAAGCAGAGTATGGAGACTGGGCTGTAGAAGGACTGTTGCAGAGAGCAGAGTTTGAAGACTGGGGGTGTAGAAGGACTGTTTCAGAGAGCAGACTTTGGAGACTAGGGTGCAGAAGGACTGTTGCATAAACCAGAGGTTGGAGACTGCGTTACAGAAGGACTGTTACAGAGAACAGAGGTTGGAGACAGGTGTGCAGGATTATCTTACAGAGAGCATAGCTTGGAGACTGGGGTGCAGAAGGACTGTTGCATAGCAGATTATGGAGACTAAGGTGTAGATGGACTGTTTCTGAGAGCAGAGGTTGTAGACTGGGGTGCAGAAGCATCATACAAAGAGCAAAGTTTAGAGACTGAGGTGATGAAGCACTGTTTCAGAGAGCAGAGATTGGAGACTGGGGTGCAGAAGGACTGATAAAGAGGGCAGAGTTGGGAGACTGGGGTGCAGAAGCATCATACAGCAAGCGACCTATGGTAACTTGGTGCAGAAGACTGTTGCAGAGAGTAGAGGTTGGAGACTGGGGTGCAGAAGGACTGTTAAAGAGACCAGAGTTTGGAGACTTGGGTGCAGAAGGCCTGTTACAGAGAGCAGAGGTTGGAGATTGCAGTACAGAAGGACTGTTACAGACAGCAGATGTTGCAGACTGCGGTGCAAAAGGACTGTTGCAGAGAACAGAACTTGGAGACTGGGGTGCATAAGGACTGTTTCTGAGAGAAGAGGTTGGAGACTGATGTGCAGAAGGATTGTTACAGAGAGCATAGGTTGAAGACTGAGGTGCAGAAGGACTGTTACAGAAAGTAGAGTTTGGAGAATTGGGTGCAGAAGGACTGATACAGAGAGCAGAGGTTGGAGACTGGGGTACAGAAGGAATGTTGCAGAGTGCAGAGTTTTAAACTGGCGTGCAGAAGGACTGTTGCAGAGAGAAGAGATTGGAGACGGCGTGCAGAAGGACTGTTACAGAGAGCAGAGGTTGAAGCCTGTGGTTCAGAAGGACTGATACAGAAAGCAGAGTTTGGAAACGGGGATGAAGAAGGACCGTTACATAGATCAGAGGTTGGATACAAGTGTGCAGAAGGATCTTACAGGGAGCAGAGTTTTGAGACTGTGGTGTAGAAGGAGTGTTGCAGAGAGCAGAGGTTGGAGACTGGTTTGCAGAAGGACTGTTACAGAGAGCAGAGTTTACACAATGGGGTAAAGACGGATCGTTGCAGAGAGCAGAGATTGGAGACTCGTGTGCAGAAGGACTGTTACAGAGAGCAGAGGTTGAAGACTGGGGTGCAGAAACACTGTTAAAGAGAGTAGAGGTAGAAGACTGAGGTGCAGAAGTACTGTTACAGAGAGCAGAGTTTGGAGACTAGGGTTCAAAACGACTGTTGCAGAGAGCAGAGGTTTTAGACTTTTGTGTAGAAGGACTGTTGCAGAGAGTAGAGTTTTGAGTTTGGGGTGAAGAAAGACTGTAGCAGAGAGCAGAGGTTGGATACTAAGGTTCAGAAGGACAGTTACACAGAACAAAGGTAGGAGACTCGGGTGCAGAAGGACTGATGCAGAAAGCAGAGCTTGGAGACTCGTGTGCAGAAGGACCCTTACAGAGAGTAGTTTTTGGAGACTGCAGTACAGAAGGACTGTTAAAAAGAGCACAGGTTGGAGACTGGGGTGGTAAAGAACTTTTTCGAGAGCAGATGTTAGAGACTGGTGTGCAAAAGGACTGTTGCTGAGAGCAGAGAATGGAGACTGGGGATCAAGAGGACTGTTTCAGAAAGCAGAGGTTGCAGACTGAGTTGCAGAAGGACTGATACAGAGGGCATAGTTTGGAGACTGTGATTGAAAACGACTGATACAGAAAGCAGAGGTTGGATACTGGAGTACATACAGACACTTACGGAGAAAAGAGTTTGGAGACTATGGAACAGAAGGACTGTTACAGAGAGCATGGGTTGGAGACTGGGGTGCAGTAGGATTATTTGGGTGAGCAGAGTATGGAGACTGGGTTGTAGAAGGACTGTTGCAGAGAGCAGAGTTTGTAGACTGGGTTGTAGAAGGACTGCTGCAGAGAGCAGACTTTGGAGACTGGGGTGCAAAAGGACTGTTGCATAAAGCAGAGGTTGGAGACAGGTGTGCAGAATTATCATACAGAGAGCATAGTTTGGAGACTGCGGTGCAGAAGGACTGTTGTATAGCAGATTATGGAGACTTATGTGTAGATGGACTGTTTCTGAGAGCAGAGGTTGTAGATTGGGGTGCAGAAGCATCATACAAAAAGCAGAGTTTGGAAACTGAGGTGCTTAAGCACTGTTGCAGAGAGCAGAGATTGGAGACTGGGGTGCAGAAGGACTGATACAGAGGGCAGAGTTGAGAGACTGAGGTGCAGAAGCATCATACAGCGAGCAAAGTATGGAAACTTGGTGCAGAAAGACTGTTGCAGAGAGCAGATGTTTGAGACTGGGGTGCAGAAGGACTGTTAAAGAGAGCAGAGTTTGGAGACTTGGGTGCAGAAGGCCTGTTACAGAGAGCAGAGGTTGGAGACTGCAGTACAGAAGGACTGTTACAGAGAGCAGATGTTGTAGACTGTGGCGCAGAAAGACTGTTGCAGAGAACAGCAGTTTGAGACTGGGGTGCATTAGGACCGTTGCTGAGAGAAGAGGTTGGAGACTGATTTGCAGAAGGATTGTTATAAAGAGCATAAGTTAGAGACTGAGGTGCAGAAGAACTGTTACAGAGAGTAGAGTTGGAGACTTGGGTGCAGAAGGACTGATACAGAGAGCAGAGTTTGGAGACTAGGGTACATAAGTAATGTTGCAGAGTGCAGATTTTTAAACTGGCGTTAAGAAAGACTTTTGCAGAGAGCAGAGGTTGGAGACGGGGTGCAGAAGGACTGTTACAGAGAGCACAAGTTGAAGCCTGTGGTGCAGAAGGACTGATACAGAAAGCAGAGTTTAGAGACGGGGATGAAGAAAGACCATTAAAGAGATCAGAGGTTGAATACAGGTGTGCAGAAGGATCTTACAGGGAGCATATGTTTGAGACTGGGGTGTCGAAGGAGTGTTGTAGAGAGCAGAGGTTGGAGACTGGGGTGCAGAAGGACTGTTGCAGAGAGCAGAGGTTAAAGACTGTGGAGCAGAAGGACTGTTACAGAGAACAGAGTTTGGACACTGGGGTGAAGAAGGATCGTTGCAGAGAGCAGAGACTGGAGACTTGTGTGCAGAAGGACTGTTACAGAGAGCAGAGGTTGAATACTGAGTTGAAGAAGAACTGTTTCCGAGAGAAGATTTTGTAGACTGGGGTGCAGGACTGATACAGAAAGCAGATGTTGAAGACTGGGGTACAGAATTATTGTTGCAGACAAAAGAGGTTGGAGACTGGGTTCCAGAAGGACTCTTGCAGAGAGCAGAATTTGGAGACTTAGGTGCAGAAGGACTGTTACAGGGAGCAGAGGTTGGAGACTGGGATGCAGAAGGACTTTTGCAGAGAATAGAGGTTGAAGACTGGGGTGCAGAAGGATGGTGGAAGAGAGCAGAATTTTCAGTTGAGGTGCAGAAGGACTAATGCAGAGATCAGATCTTGGAGACTGGGGTGCAGAAGGACTGTTGCAGAAAGCAGAGGTTGGAGATTTGTGTGCAGAAGGACTTTTCCAGAGAGGAGATGTTGGAGACTGGGGTGCAGAAAGTCGTTTACAGAGAGCAGAGTTTTGAGAAGGGGTGCAGAAGGACTGTTAAATAGAGCAGATTTTGGAGATTGGTTTGCAAAAGTATCTTCCAGAGAGTAGAGTTTGAAGACTGAGATGCATAAGGATTGTTACAGAGAGTAGAGGTTGGCAACTGGGGTGTAGAAGGACTGTTGCAGAGAGCAGAGGTTGGAGACTGAGGTGCAGAAAGGCTGATACAGGGAGCAGAGTTTGGAGACTAAAATGCAGAAAGACTGTTGCAGTAAGCAGACGTTGGAGACTGGGTTGGAGAAGGAATGTCACAGAGAGCAGAGTTTGTAAACTGGGGTGCGGAAAGACCGTTACAGAGAGCAGAGTTTGGAGACTGCAGTACAGAAGGACTGTTACACAGAGCAGATGTTTGAGACGGTGGTTGAGAAGGACTGTTGCAGAGCAGATGTTGGATACTGAGGTGAAGAAGGACTGTTGCAGAGAGCAGAGGTTGGAGACTGTGGTGCAGAAGGACTGATACAGAAAGCAGATTTTGGAGACTGGGGTTCAGAAGGACCATTACAGAGAGCAGAGGTTAGAGACTGCTGTACAGAAGAACTGTTGTAAAGAAGAAGGTTGGAGATTGGGGTGCATAGGGACCATTGTAGAGGGCAGACATTGGAGACTGTGGTGCCGAAGGACTGTTACAGAGAGCAGATTTTGGAGACTGGGGTGCAGAAGGACTGTTACAGAGAGCAGAGGTTAAAGACAGAGGTGCAGAAAGACCTTTGCAAAGAGAAGAGGTTGGAGACAGAGGTGCAGAAGGACTGTTGCAGAGTGTAGAGTTTAAAGACTAGGGTGTAGAAGGACTTTTGCAGATACCAGAGTTTGGAGATTGGGGTGCCAAAGGACTGTTGCAGAGAGCAGACTTTGGAGACATAGGTGCAGAAAGACTGTTACAGAGAGCAGAGGTTGGAGACTTGAGTGCAGAAGGACTGATAGAGAAGGCAGAGGTTGGAGACTGGGTTGCAGAAGTCTTGTTACAGCGAGCAGAGTTTGGAGACTGTTGTGCAGAAAAACTGTTAAAGAGTGCAGAGTTTAAAGACTGGGTTGTAGAAGGATCTTACAGAGAGCAGAGTTGGGAGAATGAGTTGCATAAGGACTGTTACAGAGAGCAGAATTAGGAGACTGGCGTGCAGAAGGGTGGTTTAAGGGAGTAGAGTTTTCAGACTGAGGTTCAGAAGGACTGTTGCAGAGAGCAGACGTTCGAGACTGGGGTGCAGAAGGACTGTTGCAGAGAGGAGAGTTTGGAAACTGGGGTGCAGAAGGACTGTTATCGAGAGCAGAGTTTGGAGACTGGGTTGCTGAAGGATCTTACAGAGAACAGAGGTTGAAGACTGGGGTGCAGGTGGACTTTTACAGAGAGCAGTGGTTTGAGACTGGGGTGCAGAAGGATCGTGCAGAGAGCAGAGGTTTCAGACTGAGGTCAAGAAGGATGGTTACAAAGAGCAGACGTTGGAAACTGAGGTGTAGAAGGACTGTTACACATAGAAGAGTTCGGAGACTCAGGTGCAGAATTACTGTTACAGGAAGCAGAGTTTGGAAATTGGGGTTCAGAAGTACTGTTACAGAGAGCAGAGGTTGGAGCCTGCGGTATAGAACTGTTACCGAGAGCAGAGGTTGGAGACTTGGGTGCAGAAGGATTCTTACATAGAGCACAGGTTGGAGACTGAGGTGCACACGGTTAGATACAGAGAACAGAGGTTAGAGACTGGGGTTGAGACAAACTGATACAGAAAGCAGAGCTTGGAGACTGGTGTGTAGAAGGACCCTTACGAAGAACACAGGTTGGAGACTGCGGTACAGAAGGACTGTTGCAGAGAGCATATCTTGGAGTCTTGGGAGCAGAAGTACTGTTTCAGAGGACAGAGGTTGGAGACTGGGGTGGAGAAATAATGTTACAAAGAGCAGAGTCTGGAAACTGGAGTGCAGAAGGGTATTACAGAGAGTAGAGGTTGGAGACGGTGGTGCAGAAGGACTGTTGCAGAGAGCAGACGTTGGAGACTGGGGTCCAGAAGGATCGTTGCAGAGAGCAGAGTTTGGAGACTGGGGTGTAGAAGTACTGTTGCAGAGAGCAGATGTTGGAGACTGGGTTTCAGAAGGACTGTTGCAGAGAGCAGAGTTTGATGACTGGGGTGAAGAAGGACAGTTACAGCGAGCAGAGTTTGGAGACTGGGGTTCAGATGGATCTTACAGAGAGCAGAGTTTAGAGACTGGGGTGCAAAGGACTGTTGCAGAGAGCAGATGTTGGAGACTGGGGTGAAGAAGAATCATTGAAGAGAGAAGATGTTGGAGTCTGGAGTGCAGAAGTCCTGTTACAGAGAGCAGAGTTTAAAGACTGTTGTGCAGAACGACTGTTACAGAGTGCAAAGTTTAAAGGCTGGGTTGCAGAAGGATCTTACAGAGAGCAGAGTTGGAAGACTGAGGAGAAGAAGGACTGTTACAGAGAGCAGAGGTTGAGACTGGGGTGCAGAAGAGTCGTTGCAGAGAGCAGAGCTTACAGACTGAGATGCAGAAGGACTGTTGAAGAGAGCAGATGTTGGAGACTGGGTTGCAAAAGGACTTTTGCAGAGAGCAGAGGTTGGTATCTAGGGTGCAGAAGGACTGTTGTAGAGAGCAGCGGTTGGAGAATATGCTGCAGAAGGACTGTTGCAGAGAGCAGAGTTTAGAGACTGATGTGTCGAAGTCCTGCTACAGAGAGCCGAGGTTGGAGACTTGGATGCAGAAGGACTGTTACAGAGAGCAGTGGTTGGATACAGGGGTGCAGAAGGATCTTACAGAGAGCAGAATTTGGAGACTGTGGTTCAGAAGGACTGTTGCAGAGATCAGAGGTTGGAGACTGGGGTGCACTAGAATCATTGCAGAGAGCAGATTTTGGAGACTGGGGTGCAGAAGGCCTGCTACAGAGAGAAGACTTTGGAGAGTGTCGTGCAGAAGGCCTGTTATAGAGAGGAGAGGGTGAAGTTTGAGGTGCCGGTGGACTGTTACATAGAGCAATGTTTTGAAACTGTGGTTCAGAAGGATCATGTAGAGAGCAGAGGTATTAGACTGATGTGCAGAAGAACTGTTACAGAAAGTAGAGGTTGAAAAATGGGGTGCAGAAGGATCGTTACAGAGACCAGAGTTTGGAGACTGCGGTATAGAAAAACTGTTACAGAGAGCAGAGTTTGGAGACTGTGCAGAAGGAATGATACAGAGAGCACAGGTTGGAGCATGAAGTACAGAAGGATAGATACAGAGAGCAGAGGTATGAGACTGAGGTTCAGAAGGACTGATACAGAAAGCAGTATTTGGAGACTGGGGTGCAGAAGGCAAGTTACAGAGAGCAGTGTTTGGAGACTGCAGTACAGAAGGACTGTTATAGAGAGCAGAGGTTGGAGACTGGGAGCAGAAAACTGTTGCAGAGAACAGAGGTTGGAGACTAAGGTGCTGCAGGACACTTTCACAAAGCAGAGAATAAAGACTGGGGAAGAGAAGGAATGTTACAGAGAACAAAGTTTAGAATCTGGAGTGCAGAAGAATCTATCAGAGACCAGAGTTTGGAGACTGTGGTGAAGAAGAACTGTTGCAGAGAGCAGTGATTAGAGACTGAGGTGCAGAAGTCCTGTTACATAGAGTAGAGTTTGGAGACTGGTGTGCAGAAGGATGGTTGAAAGTAGTAGAGCTTAGAGACAGGGGTGAAGAAGAATCTTACAGAGAGCAGAAGTTGGGGACTGAGGTGCAGAAGAACTCTTGTAGAGATCAGAGGTTGGAGACTAGGGTGCAGTAGGATCATTGCAGAGAGCAGAGGTTTGAGACTGGGGTGCAGAAGGACTGTTGCAGAGAGCAGATTTTAGAAACTGGGGTGCAGAAGACTGTTACACAGAGCAGAGATTGGAGACTGGGGTGCAGAAGGACTGTTACAGAGAGCAGAGTTTAGAGACTGGGTGACAGAAGGATCTTACAGATAGCAGATTTGGGAGACTGAGGTGTAGAAAGACTGTTACACAGAGCAGAGGTAGGAGACTGTGGTGAAGAAGTGTCGTTGCAGAGAGCAGAGTTTTCAGACTGAGGTGCAGAAGAACTGTTGCAGAGAGCAGATGTTGGAGACTGGTGTGAAGAAGGACTGTTGCAGAGAGCAGATGTTGGTAAGTAGGGTGCAGAAGGACTGTTCTAGAGAGCAGAGGTTGAAGAATGGGGTGCAGAAGGACTGTTGCAGAGAGCAGACGTTGGAGACTGACTTGCTGAGGTCCTGTTACAGAGAGCAGAGGTTGGAGACTAGGAAGCAGAGAGACGATTACAGAGAGCAGTGTTTAAAGACTTTAGTGCAGAAGGATAATTTCAGAGCACAGAATTTTCAGACTGAGGTGCAGAAGGACTGTTGCAAAGAGCTGTTGTTGGAGACTTGTGTGCAGAAGGACTGTTGCAAAGAGCAGACGTTGGGGACTGGGGTGAAAAAGGATCGTTGTAGAGAGCACAGTTTTGAGACTGGGGTGCAGAATGCTTGTTACATAGAAAAAGGTTTGGAGAAAGGGTGCCTAAAGATACAGAGAGAAGCGTTTGGAGACTGGTTGCCTAAAGATCTTACACAGAGCAGAGTTTGGAGACTGAGGTGCAGAACGACTGTTACAGAGATTAGATGTTGGAGACTGAGGTGCAGAAGGATTGTTACAGAGAGCAGATTTTGGAGACTGGGGTGCAGAAGGACTGTTGCAGATAGCAGAGGTTGGAGACTGTGGTATAGAAGGACTGTTTGAGGGAACAGAGTTAGGATACTTGGGTGCAGAAGATATGTTGCAGAGAGCAGAGTTTGGAGACTGGGGTGCTGAAAAACTGGTAAAGAGAGCAGAGGTTGGAGACTGGGGTGCAGAAGGATCGTTATAGAGAACAGGTTCGGAGACTGGGGTGTAGAAGGCCTGTTACAAAGAGCAGGGTTTGCAGAAGGGGTGCAGAAGTACTTTTACAGAGAGTAGAGCCCGAGGTGCAGAAGGACCATTGCAGAGAGCAGAGGTCAGAGACTTTGGTGCAGAAGAATTGTTACAGAGAGCAGACGTTGGAGACTTGGTCTCAGAGGGACTGCTGCAGAGAGCAGAGGCTGGACGTGGGGTGTAGCAGGACTGTTGCGGAGAGCACAGGTTTGAGATTTGGGTGAAGAAGGACTGTTGCAGAGAGTACAGGTTGAAGACTGTGTTGCAGTAGGACTGTTACAGAGGCAGAGGTTGGAGACTTTGGTGCAGAAGGACTTTTGCGGAGAGCAGATATTGGAGACTGGGGTGCAGAAGGAGTGTTGTAGAGAGCAGAGGATGGAGACTGGGGTGCAGAAAAATCATTGTAGTGAGCAGAGTTTTGAGACCAGCGTCCATAAGGAATCTTACAGAGAACAGAGGTTGGAGAATGGGTGCAGAAGGACTGTTACAGAGGGCAGAATTTACAGACTGTGTTGCAGAAAAATCTTAGAAAGAGCAGATATTGGAGACTGAGCTGCAGAAGGATTGTTACAGAGAGCAGAGAATGGAGCCTGGGGTTCAGAAAGACTGTAGCAGATAGCAGAGTTTGGAGACTGCGGTGTAGAAGGATTGTTGCAGATAAAGAAGTTTGAGACTTTGGTGCAGAACGACTGATACAGAAAGCAGAAGTTTAAGACTGGGGAGCAGAAGAACCCTTACAGAGTGAAGATTTTGGAGACTGCACTACAGAAGGACTGTTACAGAGAGCAGAGGTTGGAGACTGGTGTGGAGAAGGACTGTTTCAGAGTGCAGACCTTGGATACTGGGGTGCAGACGAACTGTTGCAGAGAGCAGAGATTGGAGACTGGGGTGCAGAAGAACTGTCGCAGAGAGCAGAGGATGGAGACTGAGGTGCAGAAGGAATGTTGCAGGGAGCAGATGTTGGAAACTGTGGTGCAGAAGGAATGATACAGAAAGGAGAGGTTGAAGACTGGGGTGCAGAACGACCGTTACTGAGAGCAGAGGTTGGAGACTGAGGTACAGAAGGACTGTTACAGAGAGCAGAGGTTGAAGACTGGGGAGCAGATGGACTGTTACAGAGAGCAGAGGTTGGAGACTGGGAAGCAGAAGGACTGTTACAGAGAGAAGAGGTTGGAGTCAGGGAGGATAAGAAATATTACAGAGAGCAGACTTGGAAACTTGGGTTTAGAAGGATCTTACAGAGATCAGTTGTTGGAGGCTTCTGTTCAGAAGCACTGTTACAGAGAGTAGATTTTGGAGACTGAGGTGCAGTAGGACTGTTACAAAAGCAGAGTTGGGAGACTGGGGTGCACAAGGATCATGTAGAGAGCAGAGTTTTCAGACTTAGGTTCAGTAGGACTGTTGCTGAGAGCAGATGTTGGAGACTGGTGTACAGAAAAACATATGCAGAGAGCAGAGGTTGGAGACTGGGCTGCAAAAGGATCGTTGAAGACAGCAGAGGTTGGAGACTGGGGTGAAGAAGGATTGTTACAGAGATCAGAGTTTGGAGACTGGGGTGAAGAAGAACAACTACACAGAGAAGAGGTTGGAGACAGCGGGACAGAAAAAGTGTTTCAGAGAGCAGAGGTTGGAGACTGGGGAGCAGAAGGAATATTACAGAGAGCAGAGTTTGGAGACTGGGGTGCAGAAGGATCTTACAGAAAGAAGAGGTTGGAGACTGAGGTGCCAAAAGACTGTTACATAAAGCAGAGTTTGAAGACTGGGGTGCAAAATGATCGTTGCAGAGAGCAGAGTTGTCAGACAGAGCAGCAGAAAGACTGTTGCAGGGAGCAGATGTTTGAGACTGGGGTGCAGAAGGACTTTTGCAGAGAGCAGAGGTTGGAAACTGGGGTGCAAAAGGATTGTTGTAGAGAGCAGAGTTTTTAGACTGGGGTGCAGAGGGATTGTTACAGTTAGCAGAGGTTGGAGACTGTGGTGCAGAAGGACCATTGCAGAGATCAGAGTTTGGTAACTGAGGTGAAGAAGGATTGTTAAAGAGAACAGAAGTTGGAGACTGGGGTGCAGAAGGACTGTTGCAGAAAGCAGAGTTTGGAGACTGGGTTTTAGAAGGACTCTTGCAAAGAGCAGAGTTTGGAGACAGGGGTGCAGAAGGTCTCTTACATAGAGCAGAGTTTGGAGACAGGGTTGCAGACGGATCTTACAGAGAGCAGAGTTTCGAGACTGAGGTGAAACAGGAGTATTACAGAGAGCAGAGTTTGGAGACTGGGGTGCAGAAGGATCATTGCATAGAACAGCGTTTTCAGACTGAGGTGCAGAAGGACTGTTGCAGAGAGCAGAGGTTTGAGACAGGGGTGCAGAAGGACTGTTGCATAGAGCAGATATTGGACATTGGGGTGCACAGGGATCGTTGCAGAGAGCAGAAGTTGGAGACTGGGGTGCAGAAGGACTGTTACAGAGAGCAGACGTTGGAAACTGGTGTACAGAAAGATCGTTGCAAACAGCAGAGGTTTGAGACTGGGTGCAGAAGGACTGGTACAGAGAGTAGAGTTTCGAGACTGAGGTGCAGAAGAATCATTGCAGAGAGCAGAGGTTGGAGACTGGGGTGTAGTAGAACTCCTATAGAGAGCTGAGTTTTGAAACAAGGTTGCACAAGGATCTTACAGAGAGCATAGTTGTAGACCGTTGTGCAGCAGGACTGTTACAGAGAGCAGAGTTTGGAGACTGGGGTGCAGAAGGATCGTTGTAGAGAACAGAGTTTTAAGACTGAGGTGTAGAAGGACTTTTGCAGAGAGCACATGTTAGAGACTGGGGTGCAGAAGGACTGTTGCAAAGAGCAGAGTTTGGGGACTGGGGTGCAGAAGGATCGCTGTAGAGAGCAAAATTTTGAGACTGGGTTGCAGAAGTATTGTTATAGAGAACAGAGGTTGAAACTGGGTTGCAGAAGGCCTATTACGGAGAGCAGAGTTCGGAGAAGGGATTCAAAAGTACATTTACAGAGAGTAGTTTATGGAGACTGAGGTGCAGAAGGACCATTGCAGAGAGCACAGGTTAAAATTGGGGTGCAGAAGGACTGTTGCAGAGAGCAGAGTTTGGAAACTGGGTTACAGAGGCAGAGGTTGGAGATTTGGTGCAAAAGGACTGTTGCAGAGAGCAGATGTTGAAGACTGGGGTGCAGAATGACTGTTACAGAGAGCTGAGTTTGTAGACTGAGATTCAGAAAGACTATTACAGAGACCAGAGGTTAGAAATTGTGGTGCAGGTGGACTGATACAGTAAGCAGAGATTGGAGACTGGGGTGCAGAAGGACTGTTACAGAGAGCAGATTTTGGAGACTGGGGTGCAGAAGACCTGTGAGAGAGAAAATGTTGGAGACTTCTGTCTGGAAGGATTGGTACAGATAGCACAGTTTGGAGACTGGGGTTCAGAAGGATCATTGCAGAGACAAGAGGTTTCCGACAGAGGCTAAGAAGGACTAATACAGAGAGCAGATGTTGGAGTCTGAGGTGCAGAAGGACTGTTAGAGAACAGAGTTTGGAGACTGGGGTGCAGAAGGACCGTCTCAGAGAGCAGATATTGGAGACTAGGTTGCAGAAGGACTGTTACAGAGAGCAGAAGTTGGAGACTGGGGTGCTGAAGCACAATTACAGTGAGCAGAGGTTGAAGACTGAGATGCAGAAGGACTGTTACAGAGAGGATAGGTTGGAGACTGGGGGGCAGAAAGATTCTTTCAGAGAGCAGAGTTTGGAGATTGGTGTCCAGAATAACTCTTACAGATAGCAATGTTTTGAGACTGGGTTTCAGAAGGATCTTACAGAGAGCATTTTGGAGACTGAGGTTCAGAAGGTCTGTTACAGAGAGCAAAGGTTTGAAACTGGGGTGCAGAAGGATTGTTGCAGAGAGCAGAGTTTTCAGACTGAGGTTCAGAAGGAATGTAGCAGAGAGCAGATGTTGGATTCTCGGGTGCAGAGGACTGTTACATAGAGCAGAGTTTGGAGACTGGGGTGCAGAAGAATTGTTAGAGAGAGCACAGGTTGGAGAGTGGGTGCATAAGGCCTGTTACAGAGAGCAGAGGTTGAAAATTGGGGTGCAGAAGGACTGTTGCAGAGAGCAGACGTTGGAGACTGTGGTGAAAAAGGATCCTTGAAGAGATTGGAGGTTGAAGACTGAGGTGCAGAAGGATTGCTACAGAGAGCAGAGATTGGAGACTGGGGTGAAGCAGGACAGATACAGAGAGCACAGGTAGGAGACTGGGGTTCAGAAGAAATGTTTCAGAGAGCAGAGGTTAGAGACTGGGGTGCAGAAGGACTGTAGCAGAGAGCAGATGTTGGAGACTGGGATGCAGATGGATCCTTTCAGAGAGAAGAGGTAGGAGACTGGGGTTTAGAAGGAGTGTTGCAGAGAGAAGACTTTGGAGACTGGGGTGCATAAGAACTGTTGCAGAGAGAAGAGGTTAAAGACTGAGGTGCAGAAGGACTGTTACAGAGAGCAGAGGTTTGAGACTGGGGTGCAGAATAACTGATATTGAAAGTAGAGTTTGGAGATTGGGGTGCAGAATGACCGTTACAGCATCAGAGTTTGGAGACTGCGGTACAGAAGAACTGTTATAGAGAGCAGAGTTTGGAGCCTGGGGTGCAGAAGTACTGTTGCAGAGAACAGAGTTTAGATACTGGGGTGCAAAAGGACCGTAGCAGAGAGCAGATGTTGGAGACTGAGGTGCAGAAGGACTGCTGCAGACAGCAGAGGTTGGAGATTGGGGTGCAGAAGGACTGTTAAAGAGAGCAGAGTTCAGAGACTTGTGTTAAAAAGTCCTGTTACAGAGAGCAGAGGATGGAGACTGAGGTGCAGAAGGACTGTTACAGAGATAGATGTTGAATAGTGAGGTGCAAAAAGACCATTGCAGAGAGCAGATGTTGGAGACTGAGGTGCAGAAGGACTGTTGCAGAGTGCAGAGGTTTGAGACTTGGGTGTAAAAGGACTGTAGCAGCGAGCAGAGGATGGGGATTGGGGTGCCAAAGGACCTATGCAGGGAGCAGAATTTGGAGACTGAGGTGCAGATGGCCTGTTACAGAGAGCAGAGGTTGGATACTTGAGTGCAGAAGGACTGATAGAAAAAGCAGTGGTTTGAGACTGGGGTTCAGAAGACATTTACAGAGAGAAGAGTTTGGAAATTGCAGTACAAAGGAACTGTTACAGAGAGCAGAGATTGGAGACTGGGGTTGAGAAAGACTGTTGCAGAGATCTGATGTTGGAGACTTGGGTGCAGAAGGACTGTTGTAGAGAGTAGGTTGGAGACTAGGGTGCAGAAGGACTTTTGCAGAGAGTAGGGGTTGGAGATTGGGGTGCAGAAAACTGAGGCAAAGAAGGACTGTTGGAGACAACAGAGTTTGGAGACAGGGGTGCAGAAGGACCGTTGCAGAGAGCAGAGGTTGGAGACTGGGGCGCAGAAGGACTGCTGCAGAATGCAGAGGTTTGAGACTGGGGTGAGGAAAAACTGTTGCAGAGAATGGAGTTTGAGACTTAGGTGCAGAAGGACCGTTGCTGATAGCAGCGGTTGGAGACTGACATGAAGAAGGATTTCTACAGAGATAAGAGGTTGGAGACTGAGGTGCTGAAGAACTGTTACAGAGAGGAGAGGTTTGACACTGGGGTGCAGATGGATCTTACAGAGAGCAGAGATTGGAGACTGGGGTACAGAAGGACTGTTATAGAAAGCAGAGTTTGGAGACTTGGGTGCAAAAAGACTGTTGTAGAGAGAAGAGGTTGAAGCTGAGGTGCAGAAGGACTGTTGCAGAGAAAAAAGGTTGGAGATGAGGTTCAGAAGGACTGTTACAGAGAGCAGAGTTTGGAGACTGCGGTGCAGAAGGACTGATATAGAAAGCAGAGTTTGGAGACTTGGGTGCAAAAAGACTGTTGTAGAGAGAAGAGGTTGAAGCTGAGGTGCAGAAGGACTGTTGCAGAGAAAAAAGGTTGGAGATGAGGTTCAGAAGGACTGTTACAGAGAGCAGAGTTTGGAGACTGCGGTGCAGAAGGACTGATATAGAAAGCAGAGTTCGGAGACTGCAGTGCAGAGGACCATTACAAAGAGCAGAAGTTGGAGACTGTAGTACAGAAGGACTTGTACACAGAGCAGAGGTTGCACACTGGGGTGCACAAGGACTATTGCAGAAAACAGAAGTTAGAGACTGACGTGTAGAAAGACCGTTGCAGAGAGCAGAGGTTGGAGACTGATGAGCAGAAGCATTGTTACAGAGAGCAGAGTTTGGAGACTGGGGTACAGAAGGACTGTTTCAGAGAGTAGAGGTTGGAAACTGGGTGCAGAAGGATCTTCAAGAGAGCAGAGGTTGGAGACTGGGGTGCAGAAGAACTGTTTTAGAGTTCAGATATTGGAGACTGGGGTATAGAAGTATCCTCGCAGAGAGAATAGGTTGGATACTGGGGTGCTGAAGGCCTGTTACATAGAGCTGAGTTTGTAGACTTGGGTGCAGGAGGCCTGTTACAGACAGCAGAGTTTGGAGACTGGGGAGCAGGTGGACTGTTACAGAGAGCAGAGTTTTGATACTGGGTTGCAGAAGGATCTTATATAGAGCAGAGTTTGGAGACTGAGGTGCAGTAGGACTGTTACAGAGAGCAGAGGTTGAAGACTGGGGTGCAGATGGATACTTGCAGAGAGCAGAGTTTTCAGACTGAGGTACAGAAGGACTGTTGAGAGTGCAGATGTTAAAGACTGGGTTGCAGAAGGACCCTTGCAGTGAGGAGATATTGGAGGCTAGAGTGCAGAAGGACTCTTACAGAGAGCAGAGGTTGGAGACTGAGGTGCAGAAGGACAGTTACAGACAGTAGAGTTTAGAGACAGAGGTGTAGAATGACTGTTGCAGAGAGCAGATGTTAGAGACTGGGGTGTAAAAGGACTGTTGCAGAGAGCAGAGGTTGGAGACTGGAATGAAGAAAGACTGTTTCAGAGAGCAGAGTTTGGAGATTGATGTGCAGAAGGAATGTTTCAGAGAGTAGAGTTATGAGACTGGGTTGAGTAAGGACTGATAGAGAAAGGAGACTTTAGAAACTGGGGTGCATAAGGACCGTTACAAAGAGCAGACTAGTGTACAGAAGGACTGTGGCAGAGAGCAGATGGTGGACACTGTGGTGCAGAAGGACTGTTTCAGAGAGCAGAGATTGGAGAATGGGGTGCAGAACGACTGTTGCAGATAACAGAGTTTGGAGACTTGGGTTTAGATGGACTGTCGCAGAGAACAGAGGTTGGAGACTGGGGTGCAGAAGGACCATTGAAAACAACAGAGGTGGGAGACTGGGGTGGAGATGGATTGTGACAGAGAGCAGAGTTTGGAAACTGATGTGCAGAAGGATCTTACAGAGAGAAGAGTTTGGAGACTGGGGTACAGGAGGACTGTTGCAGAGAGAAGACGTTGGAGATTAGGGTGCAGAAGAATCATTGCAGAGAGAACAGGTTGAAGACTGGGGTGCAGAAGGACGGTTACAAAATGCAGAGTTTGAAGATTGCGGTACAGAAAAACTGTTACAGAGAGCAGACGATGGAGACTGGGGTGCAGAAGGATCATTAGAGAGGGCAGAAGTTAGAGACTGGGGTGCAGAAGGACTGGTCCAGAAATCAGAGTTTGGAGACTTGGGTTCAGATAGACTGTCGCAGAGAACAGAGGTTGGAGACTGTGGTGCAGAAGGACTGTTGCAGAGAGTAGAGTTTGGAGACTAGGGTCCGGAAGTATCGTTGTAGAGAGCAGAGTTTGGAGACTGGAATGAAGAAGGACTGTTGCAAAGAGCAGAGGTTGGAGACTGGGTGCAGAAGGACTGTTGCAGAGAGCAGATGATGGAAACTGGAGTGCCTAAGGACTGTTGCAGAGTGTAGAGGTTGGAGACTGGGGTACAGAAAAACTGTTATAGGAAGCAGAGTTTAGAAATTGGGATGCAGAAGGACTGTTACAGAGAGCAGTGTTTGGAGACTGGGGTTCAGAGGACTGTTACAGAGAGCAGAGTTTGGAGCCTGGGGTTCAGATGGATCTTACAGAGAGCAGAGTTTTGAGATTAGCGTGCAAAAGGACTGTTGCAGAGAGCAGATTCTGGAGACTGGGGTGGAGAAGAAAAGTTACAGAGAGAAAAGGTTGAAGACTGGGGTGCAGAAGGGCTGTTACAGAGAGCAGAGTTTGGAGACTGGGTGGCAGAAGTCATGTTACAGTGAGCAGAGTTTGGAGACTGTTGTGCAGAAGGACTGTTACAGAGTGCAGAGTTTAAAGACTGGGTTGTAGAAAAATTTTACAAAGAGCAGAGTTTGGAGAATGAGGTGCAGAAGTACGGTTACAGAGAGCAGAAGTAGGAGACTGTGGTGCAGAAGGGTCCTTGCAGTGAGCAGACTATTCAGAGTGAGGTGCAAAAAGACTGTTGCAGAGAGCAGATATTGGAGACTGGGGTGTAGAAGGACTGTTGCAGAGAGCAGAGTTTGGAGACTTTGGTGAAGAAGGATCGTTGCAGAGAGCAGAGGTTGGAGACCGGTTGGCAGAAGAACTGTTACAGAGAGCAGAGTTTGAAACTGGGTTGCAGAAGGATCTTATAGAGAGCAGAGGTTGCAGACAGCAGTGCAGAAGGATTGTTACAGAGAGCAGAGCTTGGAGGCTGTGGTCCAGAAGGACTCTTGCAGAGAGCAGACGTTGGAGACTGGGGTTCAGAAAGATTGTTTTAGAAAACAGAGTTGGAGACTGTAGTGTAGAAGGACTGTTGCAGAGAGCAGATGTTTGAGACTGGGGTGCAGATGGACTATTGCAGAGAGCAAAGGTTGGAGAGTGCGTTTCAGAAAGACTGTTGTAGAGAGCAGAGGTTGGAGAATGAGTTGCAGAAAAACTGTTACAGAGAGCAGAGGTTGGAGACTGGGGTGCAGAAGGACTGTTACAGAGAGCAGAGGTTGGAGACTGAGGTTCAGATGGATCTTACAGAGAGCAGATTTTGGAGACTGTGGTGCAATAGGACTGTTGCAGGGAGCAGAGGTTGGAGACTGGTGTGAAAAAGAATCCTTGCAGAGACAAGTGTTTGGAGACTAGGGTGCAGAAGGCCTCTTACAGAGAACAGTGGTTGGAGACAGGGTTGCAGAAGTCCTGTTGCAGAGAGCAGAGTTTGGAGACTGTTGTGCAGAAGGACGATTACTGAGTGCAGAGTTTAAAGACTGTGTTGCAGAGGATCTTACAGAGAGCAGAGTTGGGAGACTGAGGTGCAGAAGGTTCGTTGCATACAGCAGAGTTTTCCCACTGAAGTGCAGAATGACTGTTGCAGAGAGAAGATATTGGAGACTGGGGTGCAGAAAGACTGTTGCAGAGAGCAGACATTGGAGACTGGGGTTAAGAAGGATCGTTTCAGAGAGCAGAGGTTGGAGACTGGTGTGCAGAAGGATTGTTACAGAGAGTAGAGTTTGGAGACTGAGTTTTAGAAGGATGCTACAGAGAGCAGAGGTTGGAGGCTGTAGTGCAGAAGGACTGTTACAGAGAGTAGAGGTTGGATTCTGAGGTGCAGAAGGACCGTTGCATAGAACAGAGTTTGGAGACTGAGGTGCAGAAGGATAGATACAGAGAACAGCGGTTGGAGACTGCGGTTCAGACAGACTGATACAGAAAGCAGAGGTTGGAGACTGGGGTGTAGAAGGACCGTTACAAAGAGCACAGGTTGGAGACTGCAGTACAGAAGGACCAGATGTCGGAGACTGGGGAGCAGAAGGACTGTTGCAGAGGACAGAGTTTGGAGACTGGGTTGCAGAAGAAATGTTACAGAGTGCAGAGTATGGAATCTGGCGTGCATAAGAATCTTACAAAAAGCAGAGTTTGGAGACTGGGGTGCAGAAGGACTGCTGAAGATAGCAAAGTTTGGAGAATGGGGTGCAGAAGAACTGTTGCAGAGAGCAGATGTTTTAGACTGGGGTGCAGAAGGACTGTTACAGAATGCAGAGGTTGGAGACTGAGGTGCACAAAGACTGTTACAGAGAGCAGATTTTGGAGACTGGGTTGCTGAAGGACTGTTACAGAGAGCATTGGTTGGAGACTGGGGTTCAGATGGATCTTACAGAGAGCAGATATTGGAGACTGGGGTGCAAGATGACTGTTGCAGTGAGTAGATGTAGGAGACTTGGGTGGAGAAGAATCGTTGCAGAGAGAAGAGGTTGGAGACTGGGGTGCAGAAGGCCTATCGCAGAGAGCAGAGTTTGGAGACTGGTTTCCAGAAGTCCTGTTACAGAGAGCAGAGGTTGGAGACTGTTGTTCAGAAGGTCTTTACAGAGTTCAGAGTTTAAAGACTGGGTTGCAGAAGAATCAAACCGAGAGCACAGTTGAGAGACTGAGGTGCAGAAGGACTGTTACAGAGAGCAGAGGTAGGAGACTTGGGTGCAGAAGGGTCGTTACAGAGAGCAGACTTTTCAGACTGAGGTGCAGAATGACTGTTGCAGAGAGTAGATGTTGAAGACTGGAGTGCAGAAGGTCTGTTGCAGAGAGCAGATGTTTGTAACTAGGGAGCAGAAAAACTGTTGTAGATAGCAGAGGTTGGAGACTGGGGTGCAGAGGGACTGTTGCAGAGAGCAGATGTTTGTAACTAGGGAGCAGAAAAACTGTTGTAGATAACAGAGGTTGGAGACTGGGGTGCAGAGGGACTGTTGCAGAGAGCAGAGTTTGGAGAATGAGGTGTGGAAGTCTTGCTACAGAAATCCGAGTTTAAAGACTCTGGTGAAGAAGGACTGTTACAGAGAGCAGAGGTTGGAGACTGAGGTGCAGAAGGACTGTTACACTAAGTAGAGGTTGGAAATTGGGGTGCAGAAGGACCGTTACAGAGACCAGGATTTGGAGACTGCAGTATAGAAAAACTGTTACAGAGAGCAGAGTTTGGAGACTGGGGTGCAGAAGGAATGTTACAGAGAGAACAGGTTGGAGACTGAGTTACAGAAGGATAGATACAGAGAACAGAGGTTTGAGACTGGGCTTAAGAAGGACTGATACAGAAAGCAGAGTTTGTAGACTGGAGTTCAGAAAGACTGTTGCAGAGGACAGAGGTTGGAGACTGGAGTGCCGAAGGACACTTGCAGAAAGCAGAGGTTGAAGACTTGGTTGGAAAAGGAATGTTACAGAGAGCAGAGTTTGGAAAATGGAGTGCAGAAGAATCTTACAGAGAGCAGAGATTGGAGACTGTGTTTCAGAAGGACTGTTGCAGAGAGCAGAGGTTGGAGACTGGGGTGCAGAAGGACAGTTGCAGACAGCAGAGGTTGGAGACTGGGGTGCAGAAGGACTATTACAGAGAGAAGAGGTTGGAGACTGGAGTACAGAAAGACTGTTGCAGAGAGAAGCGTTTTGAGACTCAGGTGCAGAAGTCCTGCTACATAGAGCAGAGGTTGGAGACATAGGTGTAGAAAGACTGTTGCAGAGAGCAGAGGTTGTAGACTAAGTGCAGAAGGACTGTTGCAGAAAGCAGAGTTTGGAGACTTGTATGCAGAAAGACTGTTGAATAGAGCAGATGTTGGAGACTGAGGTGCAGAAGGACTTATACAGTAATCAGAGATTGGAGTCTGCAGTGCAGAAGGACTATTGCAGAGAGAAGAGATTGGAGACTGAGGTGCAGAATTTCTTTTACATAGCGAAGTGGTAGGAGACCAGGGTGCAGAAGGATCGGTGTAAAGAGCAGAGCTTGGAGACACGGCTACAGAAGGATCTTACAGAGAGCAGAAGTTGGAGACTGAGGTGCAGAAGTACTGTTGCAGAGATCAGAGGTTGGAGACCGGGGTGCAGTAGGATCATTGCAGAGAGCAGTGGTTGGAGACTGGGGTGCAAAAATATCATTGCAGAGAGCCGAGTTTGGAGACTGCCGTGCAGAAGGCCTGTTACAAAGAGGAGAGGTTGGAGAGTGGGGTGCAGAAGTACTGTTATAGAGAGCAGTGTTAGGAGACTGGGTTGCTGAAAGATCTTACAAAGAGCAGAGTTTAGTTACTGAGGTGTAGGTGAACTCTTACAGAGAGCAGTGGTTGGAGACTGGGTGTAGAAGAATCATGCAGAGAGCAGAGGTTTCAGACTGAGCTACAGAAAGACTGCTATAGAGAGTAGAGATTTGAGACTGAGGTGCAGAAGGACTGTTATAGAGATTAGAGTTTGGGACTGAGGTGCAGAAAGACAGTTACAGAGAGCTGAGGTTTGAGACTTTTGTGCAGCAGGACTGTTACAGACTGCAGAGTTTAAAGACTGGGTAGCAGAAGGATCTGAAAAGAGCAGAGTTGGGAGACAGAGGTTCAGAAGGACTGTTAAAGAGAGCAGATGTTGGAGACTGGGGTGCAGAAAGGTCATTGCAGAGAGCATAGTTTTCAGACTGCGGTGCAGAAGAACTGTTGCAGAAAGCAGATGTTGGAGACTGGGGTGCAGAAGGATTGTTACAGAGAGGAGAGTTTGGAGACTGGAGTGCATAAGGATCTTACAGAGAGCAGAGGTTGGAGACAAGGATGCAGAAGGACTTTTGCCGAGAGCAGAGGTTTGAGACTGTTGTGGAGAAGAATCATTGCAGAGAGAAGAGGTTGGAGACTTTGTTTCAGAAGGCCTGTTACAGAGATCAGAGTTTTGAGACTGGGTTTCAGAATTCCTCTTAAAGAGAGCCGAAGTTGGAAACTGTTATTCAGAAGGACTGTTACAGAGAGCAGAGTTTGAAGACTGGGATGCAGAAGGGTCTAACAGAGAGCAAAGGTAGGAGACTGAGGTGCAGAATGATCGTTGCAGAGAGAAGAGTTTTCAGACTGAGTTGCAGAAGAACTGTTGCAGAGAGCAAATGGTGGAGACTAAGGTTAAGAAGTACTGTTTTATAGAGCAGAGGTTGGAGACTGGTGTGAAGAAGGATCAGTGCAGAGAGCAGAGTTTGGAGACTGTTGTGCAGAAGGACTGTTACAGAGAGCAGAGTTTGTAGACTAGGTTGGAGAAGGTTCCTACAGAGAGAAGAGGTTGGAGAATGAGGTGCAGAAGAACTGTTACAGAGAGTAGAGGTTTGAGACTGAGGTGAAGAAGGAACGTTGCAGAGTACAGAGTTTTGAGACTGAGGTGAAGAAGGATTGTTACAGAGAGCAGAGGTTTACGACTGGGTTGCAGAAGAAGTGTTGCAGAGAGCAGAAGTTGGAGACTGGGGTGAAGAAGGACTGTTGCAGAGAGTAGACTTTGGAGACTGTGGTAAAGAAGGACTGTTACAGAGAGCAGAGGTTGGAGACAGGGGTGCAGAAGGATCTTACAGAGAGCAGAATTTGGAGATTGAGGTACAGAAGGACTCTTGCAGAGATCAGAAGTTCGAGACTGGGGTGCAGTAGGATCATTGCAAAGAGCAGAGGTTCGAGACTGGCATTCAGAAGCCCCACTATAGAGAGCAGAGTTTTGAGACTGGCGTGCAGAAGGCCTGTTACAGAGAGGAGAGGTTGGAGACTGGGGTGCAGAAGGACTTTGACAGAGAGCACACTTTGGAGACTGGTTTGCTGAAGGAACGTACAGAGAGCAGAGGTTAAAGACTGAGGTGCAAGTGGACTGTTACAGAGAGCAGTGGTTTGAGACTGGGGTGCAGAAAAATCTGGAGAGCAGAGGTTTCAGACTGAGGTGCAGAAGTACTGTTACAGAGAGCAGAGGTTGGAGACTGAGGTGTAGAAAGACTGTTACAGAGAGCAGAGTTTAGACACTGAGGAGCAAAAGGACTGTTACAGAAAGCAGATGTTGGAAATTGCGGTGCAGAAGGACCGTTTCAGAGAGCCTAGTTTGGAGACTGCCGTATAAAAGGACTGTTACAGAGAGCAGAGTTTGGAGACTGGAGTGCAGAAGGACTGTTATAGAAAGCACAGGTTGAAGACTGAGGTGTAGAAAAATAGATACAGAGAGCAGAGGTTGGAGACTGGGGTTCAGAAGGACTGATTAAAAAAGCAGAGGTTGGAGACTGGGTTGTAGAAGGACCCTTACAAAAACCAGAGTTTGGAGACTATGGTACATAAGGAGTGTTACAGAGAGCAGATGTTGGAGACTGGGGAACAGGAGTGTTACAGAGGACAGACGTTTGAGTCTGGGGTGCCGCAGGACCCTTGCAGAAAGCAGAGGTTGGAGACTGCAGTGGAGAAGGAATGTTAGAGAAAGCAGATTTTGGAAACTGGAGACCAGAAAAATCTTACAGAGAGAAGATTTTGGAGACTGTGGTGCATAAGTACTGTTGTAGAAAACAGACGATGGAGACTGGGGTCCAGAACGATCCTTGCAGAGAGCAGAGTTTGGAAATCTGGGTGTAGAAGGACTGTTGCAAAGAGCAGATGTTGGAGACTGGGGTGCAGAGGACTGTTGCAGAGAATAGGTTGGTAACTGGAGTGCAGAAGGACTGTTTTAGAAAGCAGAGATTGGAGACTGAGGTGCAGAAGGACTGTTACAGAGAGCAGCGGTTGGAGACTGGGGAGCAGAAGGACTGTTGCCGAAAGCAGAGTTTGGAGACTGAGGTGAAGAAGAACTTGTAGAGAGAGCAGATGTTGGAGACTGGGGTGCAAAAGGACTGATGCAGAAAGCAGAGATTCGATTATGGGGTTCAGAAAGACAGTTACAGAGAGCAGAGGTTAGAGACTGCAGTACAGAAGGACTGTTGCAGAGAGCAGAGTTTTGAGATTGGGGTGCAGAAGGACTGTTACAGAGAGTAGATGTTGGAGACTGAGGTGCAGAAGTCCTTTTATATAGAGCAGAAGTTGGAGACTGGGGTGCAGAAGGATCGTTGCAAGGAGCAGAGCTTGGAGACAAGGGTGCAGAAGGATCTTACAGAGAGAAGAAGTTGGAGACTGAGGTGCAGAAGGAGTGTTGCAGAGATCAGAGGTTGGAGACTGGCGTGCAGTAGGATCATTGCAGAGAGCAGAGGTTGGAGACTGGGGTGCAGAAGGCCTGCTACAGGGAGCAGAGTTTGGAGACTGGCATGCAGAATGCCTGTTACATAGAGGAGAGGTTGGAGACTGGGGTGCAGAAGGACTGTTATAGAGAGCAGAGTTTAGAGACTGGGTTGCTGTAAGATCTTACAGAGAGCAGAGGTTGGAGATTGAGGTGCACATGGACTGTTACAGAGAGTAGTGGTTGGAGACTGGGTTGCTGAAGGATCTTACAGTGAGAAGAAGTTGGAGACTGAGGTGCAGAAGGAGTGTTGCAGAGATCAGAGGTTGGAGACTGGCGTGCAGTAGGATCATTGCAGAGAGCAGAGGTTGGAGTCTGGGGTGCAGAAGGCCTGCTACAGAGAGCAGAGTTTGGAGACTGGCATGCAGAATGCCTGTTACATAGAGGAGAGGTTGGAGACTGGGGTGCAGAAGGACTGTTATAGAGAGCAGAGTTTAGAGACTGGGTTGCTGAAAGATCTTACAGAGATCAGAGGTTGGAGACTGAGGTGTAGAAAAACTGTTACAGAGAGCAGAGTTTTTAGACTGAGGTGCAGAAGGACTGTTACTATGAGCAGACATTGGAAATTGGGGTGCAGAAGGACCGTTACACAGACCAGAGTTTGAAGACTGCGGTATCGAAAAACTTTTACAGAGAGCAGATGTTGGAGACTGGGGTGCAGAAGAAATGTTACAGAGAGAACAGGTTGGAGACTGAGGTGTAGAAGTATATATACAGAGAAAAGAGGTTTGAGACTGGGCTTCAGAAGGACTGATACAGAAAGCAGAGTTTGGAGACTGGGTTGCAGAAGGACTGTTATGGAGAACAGAGGGTGGAGATTGCGTTTCAGAAGGACTGTTTCAGAGAGCATATGTTAGAGCCTGGGGAGCAGAAGGACTGTTGCAGAGGACAGAGTTTGGAGACTGGGGTGCCGCAGGACACTTGCAGAAAGCAGAGGTTAAAGACTGGGTTGGAGAAGGAATGTTACAGAGTGTAGAGTTTGGAAAATGGAGTGCAGAAGAATCATAGAGAGAGCAGAGTTTGGAGACTGTGGTGCAGAAGGACTGTTGCAGAGAGCCGAGGTTTGAGACTTGGGTGCAGAAAGACGGTTACAGAAAGCACAGGTTTGAGACTGGGGTGCAGAAAGATAGATACAGAGAGCAGAGGTTGGAGACTGGGGTTCAGAAAGACTGATATAAAAAGTAGAGGTTAAAGACTGGGTTGCAGAAGGACCGTTACAGAGAGCAGAAGTTGGAGACTTCGGTACAGAAGGACTGTTACAGAGAGCAGATGTTGGAGACTGGGGAGCAGTAGGACTGTTACAGAGGACAGAGGTTGTAGACTGGGGTGCCGCAGGACATTCGAAGAAAGCAGAGGTTACAGACTGGGGTGGAGAAGGAATGTTAGAGACAGCAGATTTTGGACACTGGCGTGCAGAAAGATCTTACAGAGAGCAGAGGTTGAAAACTGTGGTGCAGAAGGACTGTTGCAGAGAGCACACGTTGGAGCCTGGGTTCCAGAAGAATCGTTGCACAGAGCAGAATTTGGAGACTGGAGTTAGAAGGACTGTTGCTGAGAGCAGAATTTAAAGAATGGGGTGCAATGGACTGTTGCAGAGATCAGAGGTTGGAGAATGGGGTGCAGAAGGACTGTTGCAGAGAGCAGAGGTTTAAGACTGAAGTGCAGAAGGACTGTTACGGAGAGCAGAGGTTGGAGACTGGGGTGCAGAAGGACGGTTACAGAGAGCAGAGGTTAGAGACTGGGGTGCAGAATGAAGGTTACAGAGAGCAGAGTTTGGAGACTAGAGTGCAGAAGGACTGTTGCAGAGAGCAGAGGTTGTCGACTGTGGTGCAAAAGGACTGTTGCAGAGAGCAGAGGTTTGAGACTGGTGTGGAGAAGAATCGTTGCAGAGAGAAGAATTTGGAGACTTGGGTGAGATGGTCTGTTACAGAGAGCACTGCTTTGAGACTGGGTAGATGAAGGATCTTACAGAGAGCAGAGGTTGGAGACTGAGGTGCAGGGGGACTGTTACTGAGAGCAGTGGTTGGAGACTGGGGTGTAGAAGGATCGTGCAGAGAGCAGAATTTTCAGACTGAGGTGCAAAAAAACTGTTGCAGAAATCAGAGGTTGGAGACTGGGGTCCAGTAGGATCATTGCAGAGAGCAGAGGTTGGAGACTGTGGTGCAGAAGGCCCGTTACTGAGAGCAGAGGTTGGAGACTGCAGTACAGAAGGACTCTTACACAGAGCAGAGGTTGAAGACTGTTGTGCATAAGGACGGTTACAGAGTGCAGAGTTTAAAGACTGGGTTGCAGAAGGATCTTACAAAGATCAGAATTGGGAGACTGAGGTGCAGAAAGATGTTACAGACAGCAGATGTAGGAGACGGGGTGCAGAGAGTTCGTTGCAGACAGCAGAGTTTTTATACTGAGGTGCAGATGGACTGTTGCAGAGAGCAGATTTTGGAGACTGGGGTGCAGATGGACTGTTGCAGAGAGCAGAGGTTGGACACTGGTGTGAAGAAAGACTGTTACAGAGAGCAGAGTTTGGAGACTGGGTTTTAGAAGGATCCTACAGAGAGCAGAGTTTGGAGTCTGAGGTGCAGAAGAATTGTTACAGAGAGAAGAGTTTGGAGAATGGGTACAGAAGGTCTGTTGCATAGAGCAGAGGTGGGAGACTGGGGTGCAGAAGGTCTGTTGCAGACAGCAGAGTTTGGAGACTGGGGTGCAGAAGAACTTTTGCCGAGAGCATAGGTTGGAGACAGAGGTGCAGAAGGACTCTTAGAGAGAGCAGATGTTGGAGACTGGGGTGCAGAAGGACTGATGCAGAAAGCAGACATTGGATTCTGGGGTGCAGAAAGACCGTTACAGAGAGCAGAATTTAGAGACTGCAGTACAGAAAGACTGTTGCAGAGAGCAGAGTCTGAAGACTGGGGTGCAGAAGGACTGTTGCAGAGAGTAGATGTTGGAGAGTGACGTGCAGAAGTCCAGTTACATAGAGCAGAGGTTGCAGACTGGGGTGCAGGAGGATCATTGCAAAAAGCAGACCTTTGAGAAAGGGGTGCAGAAGGATCTTACCGAGAGAAGAAATTGGAGACTGAGGTGAACAAGGAGTGTTGCAGAGATCAGAGGTTGGAGACTGGCGTGCAGTATTATCATTGCAGAGAGCAGAGGTTAGAGTTTCGTGTGCACAAGGATCGTTGTAGAGAGCAGAGGTTAAAGACTGGGGTGCAGAAGGCCTGATACAGAGAGCAGAGTTTGGAGACTGGCGTGCAGAAGGCCTGTTATAGAGAGGAGAGGTTGGATACTCGTTTGCAGAAGGACTGTTA
>NW_027523004.1:27271-65237 GCF_052094955.1 Ictidomys tridecemlineatus | reverse complement strand
AACAGGCCTTCTGCACCCAACTCTCAAACCTCTGCTCTCTGTAACAGATCTTTGGCACCCCAGTCTCCACACTCTGCTCTCTGCAACGATCCTTCTGCACTCAAGTCTCCAAACTGTACTCTCTGCAACAGTCCTTCTCCACCCCAATTTCCAAACTCTTCTCTTTGTAAGATTCTTCTGCACCCCAGTGTCCAAACTCTTCCCTCTGTAACATTCCTTCTGCACCCCAATCTCAAACCTCTGCTTTCTGTATCTGTCCTTCTGCAACACAGTCTTCAAACTCTGCTCTCTTAAAAAGTCCTTCTACAACTCACTCTGCAACCTCTGCTCTCTGCAACAGTCCTTCTGCACCCCAGTCTTCAACCTTGATCTCTGCAACAGTCCTTCGAATCTCCAGTCTCCAAAAATCTACTCTCTGCCACAGTCCTTCTACACCCCAGTCTCCAACCTCTGCTCTCTGTAACAGTCCTTCTGTACTGCAGTCTCCAAACTCTGCTCTCTGTAACGATCCATCTGCTCCCCAGTCTACAAACTTTGCTTTCTGTATCAGTTTTTCTGAACCCCAGTCTCCAACCTCTGCTCTCTGAAGGTTTCCTACTTCACCTAAGACTCTAACCTCTGCTCTCCGCAACAGTCTTTCTGCGCCCCAATCTCAAACCTCTGCTCTCTGCTACATTTCTTCTGCACCTCAGTGTCCAACCTCTGCTCTTAGTAAGATCCTTCTGAAACCCAGTCTTCAACCTCTGCTTTCTACAATGGTCCTTCAGCACCCGAGTCTCCAAACTCTGTTCTCTGCAACACTTATTCTGCACCCCATACTCCAACCTCTTCTCTCTGTAACAGTACTTCTACACCCCACTCTCCAAACTCTGCACTCTGTAACAGTCCTTCTGCACTGTAGTCTCAAACCTCTGCTCTCTATAATGGTCTTTATGCAACCCAGTTTCCAAACTCTGCATTCTGTATCAGTCCTTCCTTCTGCACCTCGGACTCCAAACTATGTTTTCTGCAACAATCCTGCTGTACCCCAATCTCCAACCTCTGCTCTCTGCAACAGTCCTTCTTCACCTCAGTTTCCAAAATCTGCTCTCAGTAAGGTCCTTTTGCAAAACAGTCTCTAAACTCTGCTGTCTGCATTGGTCCTTCTGCACCCCAGTCTCAAACCTCTGCTTTCTATATCAGTCCTTTTGCACCCTAGTCTCCAAACTCTGCTCTCTGGAACAGTCCTTCTCCACTTCAGTCTCCAGCCTCTGCTCTCTGCAACAGTCCTGTGCCACGTTAATCTCCAAATGCTACTCTCTGCAACAGTCTTTCTCCACCCCAGTTTCCAACATCTGCTCTCTATAGCAGTCTTTCTGAACCCCAGTCTCCAATCTCTGCTTTTTGTATCAGTACTTCTGCACTCAAGTCTCTTACCACTGCTCTCAGAAACAGTTTTTCTCCACCCCAATCTCTAACATCTTCTCTCCGCAACAGTTCTTCTGCACCCCAGTCTCCAACCCCTACTCTCTGAAACAGTCCTTCTGCACCCCAGTCTCCAACCTCCTCTATGCAAAAGTCTTTCTGCACCCCAGTCTTTAACATCTGATCTCTGCAACAGTCCTTCTCTACCCCAGTCTTCAACCTCTGCTCTCTGTAACAGTCCTTCTGTACTCCAGTTTCCAAACTCTTCTCTCTGTAACTGTCCTTCTGCACACCAGTCTCCAACCCCTGCTTTCTGTATCAGTCCTTTTGCACTTACTTCTCCAACCTCTGCTCTCTGTACAGTCCTCCTGCACCTCAGTCTTCAAATTCTCCTCTCTGCAACACTCCTTCGGCACCCCAATCTCCAACCGCTGCTCTCTGCAACAGTCCTTCTACACCGAAGTTTCCAACCTCTGCACTCTCCAACAGTCCTTCTGCACCTCAGTCTCCAAACTCTGCTCTCTCCAATGGTCTTTCTACACCTAAGTATTCAACATCTACTCTCTGTATCAGTGCTTCTGCACCTCAGTCTCCAAACTCTGCTCTCTTTATGATCCTTTTGAAAAGAAGTCTCCAAACTCTGCTTTCTGTAACAGTCCTTCTGCACCCCAGTCTTTAACCTCTGCTCTCTTTAACAGGCCTTCTGCATACCAGTCTCCATTCTTTTCTCTCTGTAACAGGCCTTCTGCACCCAAGTTTCTGAACTCTGCTCTCTTTAACAGTCCTTCTGCACCACAGTCTCCAACCTCTGCTCTCTGTAACAGTCCTTCTGCATGTCAGTCTCCAAACTCTGCTCTCTGTAAGATCCTTCTGCACCCCAGTCTTCAAAATCTGCTCTCAGTATAAGTCCTGCACCCCTGTCTCCAAACACTGCTCTTTTTAACAGTTTTTCTGCACATCAGACTTAAACAACTGCTCTATGAAACAGTCGTTCTGCACCCCAGTCTCCAACCTCTGCTCTCTAGAACACTCCTCGTATACCCCAGTCTCCATAATCTATTCTGTGCAACTATTGTCCTGCACCCCAGTCTCCAACGTCTGCTCTCTGCAACAATTTTTCTGCACCCAAATCTCCAAAATTTCCTCTATGTAAGATTCTTCCGAATTCAAGTTTTCAAACTCTGCTCTCTGTAACATTCCTTCGGCACCCCAGTCTCCAAAGTTTGCTCTCTGCTATGGTCCCTCAGCACCCCAGTCTCCAACCTTGTTCTCTACAACAGTTCTTCTGTACCAAAGTCATCAATCTCTCTTCTCTAATAGTCCTTCTGCACTCAAGTCTCAAACCTCAGCTCTCTGTAAAAGTCCTTCTGCACTTCACTCTGCAACCTCTGCTCTCTGCAACAGTCCTTCTGCACCCCAGTCTTCAACCTCTGCTTTCTGCAACAGTCATTCCTCACCCCAGTCTCTAAAATCTGCTCTCTTCAACAGTCCTTCTGCACCTCAGGGTTTAAACTCTGCTATCCGTGAGATCCCTATGAAACCCAGTCTCCAACCTATGCTATCTCTAATGGTTATTCTGCACTACAGTCTCCCACCTCTGTTCTCTACAACACTTATTCTGCACCCCAGTCTCCAACCTCTGCTCTCTGTAACAGACCTTCTGAAAATCAGTCCTCAACCTCTGTTCTCTTTAAGGGTCCATGTGCACACCATCTCCAACCTCTGCTTTCTGTATCAGTCCTTCTGAATCCCAGTCTCCAAACTCTTTTTTCTGCATCCGTCATTCTGCATACCAGTCTTC
Organism: Ictidomys tridecemlineatus; assembly: GCF_052094955.1. NCBI lineage: Eukaryota > Metazoa > Chordata > Mammalia > Rodentia > Sciuridae > Ictidomys > Ictidomys tridecemlineatus. The sequence goes on along the minus strand of NW_027523004.1, from coordinate 62,032 downwards.
AACCTCTGCTCTCTGTAACAGTCTTTCTGCACCCCAGTCTCCAACCTCTGCTCTCTGCCACAGTCCTCTGCACCCCAGTCTAAAAACACTGCACTCTGCAACAGTCCTTCTGCACCCCAGTCTCCAACCTCTTCTCTCTATAACAGTCTTTCTGCACATCAGTCTCCAACCTCTGCTCTTTGTAAGAGGCCTTCTGCACCCCTGTCTCCAACCTCTGCTCTCTGTAACAGGCCTTCTGCACCCAAGTCTCCAACCTCTGCTCTCTTTAACAGCCCTAATGCACCCCATTCTCTAACCTCTGCTCTCAGTATCAGTCCTGCTCCGCAGTCTCCAAACCCTGCTCTCTGTAACAGTTTCTCTGCACCACAGTCTTCAACAACTGCTCTCTGCAACAGTCTTTCCGCACCCTAGTCTCCAACCTCTGCTTTCTAGAACAGACCTTCTATACTCCATAATCTACTCTCTTCAACGATCCTTCTGCACCCCAGTCTCCAACCTCTTCTCTCTGTAAGAGTCCTTCTGCACTCTAGCCTCAAACATCCCCTCTCTGCACCCGTCTTTCTGCAACCCAGTCTTCAACGTCTGCACTCTCAACAGTATTTCTGAAACTCAGTCTGAAAACTCTGCTCTCTGCAAGTATCATTTTGCACCCCAGTCTCCAAACTCTGCTCTCTGTAACAGTCCTTCTGTACCGCCGTCTCCAACCTCTGTTCTCTGTAAGGGTCCTTGTGCACCCCATCTCCAACCTCTGCTTTCTGTATCAATCATTCTGCATCCCAGTCTTCAAACTCTGCTTTCTGTATCCAGTTTTCTGCATTCCAGGCTTCAACATCTGCTCTCTACAAAAAGCTTTCTGCACCCCAGTCTCCAGACTTTCCTCTCTGTAACATTCCTTCTGCACCAAAGTATCCAAGTTTGCTCTCTGCAATGGTCTCTCTGAAGCCCAGTCACTAACCTTGTTCTCTACAACAGTTTTTCTGTACCGCAGTCTTCAAACTCTGTTCTCCATAAGGGTCCTTCTGCACCCCAGTCTCCAACCTCTGCTTTCTGTATGAGTCTTTCTGCACCACAGTCTCCAAACTCTGCTCTCTGTAAATGTCCTTCTGCACCTCACTCTGCAACCTCTTCTCTCTGCAACAGTCCTTCCTCGCCCCAGTCTCCAAAATATGCTCTCTGTAACAGTCCTTTTCCAACGCAGTCTCCAACCTCTGCTCTCTGTAATGGTCCTTCTGTACCCCAGTCTCCAAAGTCTGCTTTCTTTATCAGTCCTTCTGTACCCCGGTCTCTAAACTCTGCTCTCTGTAACAGTCCTTCTGCACCTCAGACTCCAACCTCTTTACTCTGCAACAGTACTTCTGTGCCCCAATCTCCAACCTCTGCTCTCTGCAACAGTCCTTCTGCACTTCAGTGTCCGAACTGTGCTCTCTGTAACAACCTTCTGAATCCCAGTCTTCAACCTCTGCTTTCTGCAATGGTCCTTCTGCACCCAAGTCTCCAACGTCTACATTCTGAAAGAGTCCTTCTGTACCGCAGTCTCCAACCTCTGTTCTACATAAGGGTCCTCCTTGTGCACCCCATCTCCAACCTCTGCTTTCTGTATCAGTCCTTCTGCAACCCAGTCTTCAAACTCTGCTTTTTATATCCAGTGTTCTGCACGCCAGGCTTCAACGTCTGCTCTCTGTAACAGTCCTTCTTAACCCCACTCTCCAACCTGTGTTCTCTAAAACAGTCCTTCTATACCCCAGTCTCCATAATCTACTCTGAAACGATCTTTCTGCACCCCAGTCTCCAACATCTGCTCTCTGCAAAACTCTTTCTGCACCCCAGTCTCCAATCTTTACTCTCTGTAACATTCCTTCTGCACCCAAGTCTCCAATTTTGCTCTCTGCAATGGTCTCTCTGCAGCCCAGTCTCCAACCTTGTTCTCTACAACAGTTCTTCTGTACCGCAGTCTTCAAACTCTGTTCTCCATAAGGGTCCTTCTGCACCCCAGTCTCCAACCTCTGCTTTCTGTATCAGTCTTACTTCACAACAGTCTCCAAACTCTACTCTCTGTAACAGTCTTTCTGCACCTCACTCTGAAACCTTGCTCTTCTCAACAGTCCTTCTGCAACCCAGTCGTAAACCTCTTCTCTCTGCAACAGTCCTTCCTCACCCCAGTCTCCAAAATATGCTCTCTGTAAAGTCCTTTTCCACCGCAGTCTCCAACCTCTGCTCTCTGTAACAGTCCTTCTGTACTGCAGTCTCCAACGTCTGCACTCTGTAATGGTCCTTCTGCACCCCCAGTCTCCAAACTCTGCTTTCTTTATCAGTTCTTCTGTACCCCGGTCTCTAAACTCTGCTCTCTGTAACAGTCCTTCTGCACCTCAGACTTCAACCTCTGCTCTCTTCAACAGTACTTCTGTGCCCTAATCTTCAACCTCTGCTCTCCGCAACAGTCCTTCTGCACCTCAGTGTCCGAACTCTGCTCTCTGTAAGAACATTCTGAAACGCAGTCTCCAACCTCTGATTTATTTATCAGTCCTACTGCCACACATTCTCCAAACTCTGCTCTCTGTAAGAGTTCTTCTGCACATCAGTCTGTAATCTCTGCTCTCTGCAATAGTCCTTCTGCACCCCAGTCTGCAATCTCTGCTCTCTAACACAGTCCTTCTGCACCCCAGTCACAAACACCTACTCTCTGAAACACTTCTTCTCCACCCCAGTCTCCAACCTCTGCTCTCGGCAACAGTCCTTCTGGACGCCAAACTCCAACCTGTACCCTCTGCAACAATCCTTCTACACCTCAGTCTCCCATCTGTCCTCTCTGTAACAGGCCTTCTGCACCTCAGTCTAACACCTCTGCTCTCTTTAACAGTCCTTCTGCACCTCAGTCTGAAAATTCGGCTCTCTGCAACGATCCTTTGAAACCACAGACTCCAACCTCTTCTCTCTGCAATGATCCTTCTGCACCCAAGTCTCCAAACTCTGCTCTCTGCAAGAGTGCTTCTGTACCCAAGTCCCCAACCTCAGCTCTCTGAAAGATCGTTCTGCAACCAAGTCTCCAAACTCTACTCTCTGTAACAATCCTTCTGCACACCAGTCTCCAAACTCTGCTCTCAGCAACGGTCCTTATACACCCCAGTCTCAAACTTCTGTTCTCTGCAACAGCCCTTCTGTACCACAGTTTTCAACATCTGCTCTCTCTAACAGTCCTTCTGTACAGCGTTCTCATACTTCTGCTCTCTGTAAGGGTCCTTCTTCACCCCAGTCTTCCATCTGTGCTTTCGTTATCAGTCCTTCTGCACACCAGTCTCCAAGCTCTGCTTTCTGTAACTTTTCTTCTGCACCTCAGTCTCCAACCTCTGCTCTCTGTATCAGTCTTTCTGCACCCCAGTCTCCAAACTCTGCTCTCTGAAACAGTCCTTCTGCACCTCAGTCTTCAACAACTGCTCTCTGCAACAGTCCTTCTGCACCCCAGTTTCCAACCTCTGCTCTCTGGACCAGTTTTTCTACACCCCAGTCTCCAACGTCTATTCTCCAACAGTTTTTCTGCAACCCAGCCTTCAAATTCTGCTCACTGTAAGATCATTCTGTACCCCAGTTTCCAACATCTGCTCTCTGTAACATTCCTTCTGCACCCGTCTCCAACTTCTTCTCTCTGCAATGGTCCCTTTGCACCCCAGTCTCCAACCTTGTTCTCAAAAACACTTCTTCATTAGCGCAGTCTTCAATCTTTGTTCTCTGTAAGGGTCATTCTTCACCCCAGTCTCCAAAATCTGCTTTCTGTATCAGTCCTTCTGCACCACAGTCTCCAAACTCTGCTCTCTGTAACAGTCCTTCTGCACCTCACTCTGCAATCTCTGCTCTCTGCAACAGTTCTTCTCCACCCCAGTCTCCAACATCTGCTCTTTGTAACAGTCCTTCTGTACTGCAGTCACCAACCTGTGCTCTCTGCAATGGTCCCTCTGCACCCGAGTCTCCAACCTTGATCTCAACAACAGTTCTTCTGTACCACAGTCTTCAACCTCTATTCTATGTAAAGGTCCTTCTCCAACCCAGTTTCTAAACTCTGCTTTCTGTAACAGTCCTTCTGCACCTGAGTCTCCAAACTCTGCGTTATGTATCAGTAATCTGCACCCCATTTTCCAACATCTGCTCTCCGTAACAGTTCTTCAGCACCCCATATTCCAACTTCTGGTTTCTGCAACAGTCCTTCTACACCCCAGTCTCCAACCTCTAATATCTGAAACAGTCCTTCTGCACCCCAGTCTCCAAACTCTGCTCTCTGTAATAATCTTTCTGTGCCTAACTCTCCAACATCTACTCTCTGTTACAGTCGCTCTGCACCTCACTCTCCAACAACTGCTCTCTGTAAGTACCTTCTGCAACCCAGACTCCAAACTCTGCCATCTGTAACAGTCCTTCTGCATGACTTCTCCAAACTGACCTCTCCGTAACAAGCCTTCTCCACACCTTCTGCACTCCAGTCGCCACCCTCTACTCTGTAACAGTCCTTCTGTACCGCAGTCTTCAAACTCTTCCCTCTGTAATGGTTCTTCTGCACCCCAGTCTCCAATCTCTGCTTTCTGTATCAGTCCTTCTGCACCCCAGTCTACAACCTCTGCTCTCTGTAACAGTCTTTCTGCACCTCATATCCAAACTCTGCAATCTGCAACAGTCCTTATTGGCCCCAGTCTCCAACCTCTGCTGTCTGCAAAATTCCTTCTTCACCCCAGTCTGCAACATGTGCTGTGTGTAACAGTCCTTCTGCAGCCAAGTCTCCACCTCAGCTCTCTGCAATGATCCTTTTGTACCTCAGTCTTAAAACTCTGCTCTCTGCAACAGTTTTTCTGCACCCCAGTCTCCAAACTCTGTTCTGTGTAACAGTCCTTCTCCACCTCAGTCTTCAACCTCTGCTCTCTGCAAAAGTCCTTCTGCACACCAGTCTCCAACATCTGCTACCTAAACAGTCCTTCTGCACTTCAGTCTCCAAAATCTTCTCTCTGCAACAGTCCTTCTGAACCCAAGTGTCCAAACTCTTCTCTCTGCAATGATACTTCTGCACCCCAGTCTCCAACCTCTGCTCTCTGAAAGATCCTTCTCACCCCAGTTTCCAAACTCTACTATCTGTAATATTCCTTCTCCACGCCACTCTCCAAACTCTGCTTTCTGCAACGGTCCTGCTTCACCCCAGTCTCTAACCTCTGTATTCTGCAACACTCCTTAGGCTCCTCAGTCTCCAAATTCTGCTCTCTGTAACAGTCCTTCAGTACCGCAGTCTCCAATCTCTGCTCTCTGTAAAGGTCTTTTGACGCCAGTCTCCATCCTCTGCTTTTTTTGTCCATCCATCTGAACCTCAGTCTCCAACCTCTGATCTCTGCAAAAGTCCCTCTGCAACCCATTCTCAAACTTCTGCTCTCTGCAAAGTCCTTCTGAACAACAGTATCCAACATCTGCTCTCTGAAAAAGTCCTTTTGTTCTCTAGTCTCCAACTTTTGCTCTCTGCAACAGTCCTTCTGTACTGCAGTCTCCAACATCTGCTCTCTGCAAAAGTCCTTCTGCACCTCAGTCTGAAAATTTTGCTTTCTGCAACAATCCTACTGCACCCCAGACTTCAACATTTGCTCTCTGTAACAGTCCTTACGCACCTCAGTCTCCAAACTCTGCTCTATGTAATATCCTTGTGAAACACAGTCTCCAAAATTTGCTCCCTGTAACAGTCCTTCTGCACCTCAGTCTCCAACCTCTGCTCTCTGTAACAATCGATCTACACCTCAGTCTGAAACCTCTTCTCTCTACATGATCCATCAGAACTCCAGTCTCCAACCACTGCTGTCTGTAACAGTCCTTCTGCACCTCAGTCTCCAAACTCTGCTCTCTGTAAGATCCTTCTGCCAACCAGTCTCCTAACTTTGCTTTCTATAACAGTCTTTCTGCACCCCAGTCTTCAACCTCTGCTCTATTTAACAGGCCTTCTGCAACCCAGTCTCTAAACTTTTCTCTCTGCAAAAATTATTCTACACCTCAGTCTCCAACATCTGCTCTCTGTAAGATCCTTCTGTAACCCAGTCTCCCAACTCTGCCCTCTCTAAAAGTCCTTCTGAACCCCTTCTCCCAACTCTCCTCTCCGTATCAGGCCTTCTACACACAGTCTCCAAAGTCTGTTCTCTATAACAAGATTTCTGCACCCCAGTCTCCAACCACTGCTCTCTGCAACAGTCCTTCTGTGCCCCAGTCTCCAACCTGTGGTCTCTGCAACAGTACTTCTGCACCTCAGTCTTAAAACGCTGTTCTCTTCTACGATCCTTTTGCACCTCAGTCTTAAAACTTTACTCTCTGTAACAGTCTTTCTACACCTGGGTCCCCAATATCTGCTCTCTGTTAGATACTTTTTCAACCCAGTCTCCAAACTCTGTGATATGTAACAGTCCTTATGGAGCCCTTCTTAACACTCTGCTCTCCATAGAAAGCCTTCTGCACCCCAGTCTCTAACCTCTGCTCTCTGTAACAGTCTTTTTGCACCTCAGTCTCCAATCTCTCCTCTCTGAAACGATCCTTCTGCACCCCAGTCTCCAACGTCTCAACTCCTCAACAGACCTTCTGCACCTGAGTCTCCAAATTCTGCTCTTGGCAACAGTACTTCTTCACCCAAGTCTCCAGCCTCTGCTCTCTGCAACAGTTTTTCTACACCCCAGTCTTCAACCTCTGCTCTGTGTAACAGTCATTCTGCACACCCGTCTCCAAACTCTGCTCTCTGTAACAATCCTTCTGCACCCCAGTCTCCAAACTCTGTTCTCTGTAACAGTCCTTCTGCACCGTATTCTCAAACCTCTGCTCTCTGTTACAGTCTTTCTATAGGGAAGTCTCAAAACTCTGCTCTCTGTAACGGTCCCTCTGTACCCAAATTTCCAACCTCTGCTTTCTCTAACAGTCTTTCTGCACCTCAGTCACCAAACTATGCTCTCTATAACAGTCCTGCTGCAATTCAGTCTCTAACCTATTTTCTCTGTTACAGTCCTTCTGCACCTCAGTCTGAAACCTCTGCTCCCTGCACGATCATTTAGCACCCCAGTCTCTAATCACTGCTCTCTGTAACATTCGTCTTGCACCACAGTCACCAACCAATGCTCTCTGTAAGAATCTTCTTCAACCCAGCCTCAAAACTCTGCTCTCTATAACAGTCCTTCTGCAACCCAGTCTCCAACCTCTGCTCTCTGTAGCAGGCCTTATGCACCCCAGTTTCCAAACTCTACTTTCCGTATCATATATTCTGCACCCCAGTCTAAAACCTCTAATGTCTGTAACATTTCTTCTGCACCTCAGTCTCCAACCTCTGCTCTCTGCAAAGATCCTTCTGCATCCCAGTCTCCCACATCTGCTCTCTGCAACGGTCGTTCTGCACCCCAGTCTCCAAACTCTGCGCTCTGTAAGAGTTCTTCTGTAAGGAAGTCTCCGACCTCTTCTCTCTATAACTGTCCTTCTACACCCCAATTTACAACATCTGCTCTCTGTAACAGTCCTTCTAAGCCTCAGTCTGAAAATTCTGCTCTCTGAAACAATCCTTCTAAACCACAGTCTTCAATCTGTGCTATCTGTAACAATCCTTCTGCACCCCAGTCCCCAATATCTGCTCTCTGTAACAGGTCTCCTGCAACCCAGTCTCCAAACTCTGCTCTCTGTAACAGTCCTTCTGCACCCCATTCTCCAAACTCTACTTTCCGTATCAGTTATTCTGCACCCCAGTCTAAAACCTCTGCTGTCTGTAACATTTCTTCTGCACCTCAGTCTCCAACCTCTGCTCTCTGCAGCGATCCTTCTGCATCCCAGTCTCTCACATCTGCTCTCTGCAACGGTCCTTCTGCATCCCAGTATCCAAACTCTGCTCTCTGTAACAGTCCTTCTGTACGGAAGTCTCCCACCTTTTCTCTCTATAACGGTCCTTCTTCACCCCAGTTTCCAAACTCTGCTCTCTGTAACAGTCCTTCTAAGCCTCAGTCTGAAACTTCTGCTCTCTGCATCAATCCGTCTAAACCCCAGTCTCCAAACTGTGCTATCTATAACAATCCTTCTGCACCCCAGTCGCCAACCTCTGCTCTCTTTAACAGGTCTCCTGCAACCCAGTCTCCAAACTCTGCTCTCTGTAACAGGCCTTCTGCACCCCAGTCTCCAACCTCTTCTCTCTGCAACGATTTTTCTTCACCTCAGTCTCCAACCTCTGCTCTCTGCAACAGTCCTTCTGCACCCTAGTCTCCAACCTCTGCTCTCTGTAAGATCCTTCTGCACCTCGTTTTCCAAACTTTGCTCTCTGTAACAGTCAATCTGCACCTCAGTCTCCAACCTCATCCCTCTTCAACGGCCCTTCTGCACCGCAGTAACCAAACTCTGTTCTCTGTAACAGGTCTTCCGCACCCCAGTCTCCAACCTCTTCTCTTTGTAACAGGTCTTCTGCACCCCAGTCTCCAAACTCTACTTTCCGTATCAGTTATTCTGCACCCCAGTCTAAAACCTCTGCTCTCTGTAACAGTCCTTCTGCACCTCAGTCTCCAACCTCTGCTCTCTGCAACAGTCCTTCTGCACCCCAGTCTCCAACTTCTGCTCTCTGCAAAAATTATTCTACACACCACTCTCCAACATCTGCTCTCTGCAACGATCCGTCTGCATCCCAGTCTCCAATGTCTGCTTTCTGCAACTGTCCTTCCACACACCAGTGTCAAACCTCTGCTCTCTGCTACAGTCCTTCTGCACCCCAGTCTCCAACCTCTGCTTTCTGCAACATATCTTCTGCACCCCAGTCTTTAAACTGTGCTCTCTGTAACTATCCTACTGCACCCCGGTCTCCAAAATCTGCTCTCTGTAGCGATCCTTCCTTACCTCAGTCTTCAACCTCTGCTCTCTGCAACGATCCTTCTGCACCCCAGTTTCTAACGTCTGTTTCCTGCAACAGTTTTTCTGACCCCAGTCTCCAGCCTCTGCTCTGTGTAACATCATTCTGCACCCCAGTTTCCTAACTCTGCTCTAGGTGACATTCCTTCTGCACGTCAGTCTCCACCCTCTTCTCTTTGTAACAGTACTTCTGTACCGCAGTCTCCAATCTCTGCTCACTGCAACATTTCTTCTGCACCCCAGTCTACAAACTGTGCTCCTGTAACTGTCTTTCTGACCACAGTCTCAAAACTCTGCTCTCTGTATAGATCCTTCTGCACCTCAGTGTCCAACCTCTGCTCTCTGCAACGACCCTTCTGCACCTCAGTTTCCAACCTCTGCTCTCTGCAATGATTCATCTGCACCCCAGTTTCCAACCTCTGCTCTCTGTAACAGTTTTCTACACTTAAGTCTCCAAACTCTCCTCTCTGTACCAATTCTTCTGCACCTCAGTCTCAAACCTCTGCTCTCTTTAACAATCCTTCTGCACCTAAGTCTCTAAATTCTGCTGTCTGTAACAGGCTTTCTGCACCCCAGTCTCCAACCTTTGCTCTCTGTAACAATTCTTCTGCACCCAAATCTCGAACCTCTGCTCTGTGTAACAATCCTTCTACACCTCATTCTCCAACGTCTGCTCTCTGTAACAGTCCTTCTGCACCCTTGTCTCCAACATCTGCTCTCTACAACGGTCCTTCCGCACCAAGGTCTCCAAACTCTACTCTCTCTAACAGTCCTTCTGTACCGCAGTCTCCAACCTCTTCTCTCAATAACTGTCCTTCTTAACCGTAATTGCCAACCTCTGCTTTCTGTAACAGTCATTTTGCACCTCAGATTCCAACCTCTTCTCTCTGTAACGATCCTTCTGCACCTCAGTCTTTAACTTCTGCTCTCTGCAACAATCCTTCTGCATCTCAGTTTCAAATCTCTGCTCTCTGCAACGATCCTCCTGCACCACAGTTTCCAACCTCTTAACTCTGTAACAGTCCTTCAAAACCTAGTCTCCAAACTCTTCTCTCTGTACCAATCCTTCTGCACCTCAGTCTCCAACCACTGCTCTCTGTAACAGTCCTTCTGCACTTCAGTCTCCAACCTCTGCTCTCTGTAACAGGCTTACTGCACCCCAGGCTCCAACCTCTTCTCACTGTAACAGTTCTTCCGCACCCCAGTCTTGAATCTCTGATCTCTGTAATAGGCTTTCTGTACCCCAGTCTCCAAACTCTTTTCTCTGCAAAGATCTTTCTGAACCTCAGTCACCATCTTCTGCTCTCTGCAAAAGTCCTTCTGCACCCCAGTCTCCAGACTCTGCTCTCTGTAAGATCCTTTTGCATCCCTTTCTCCAACCCTTCCTTTTTGTTACAGTCCTGCAGCACCCCAGTATCCAAACTCTGCTCTCTCTTAAAGTCCTTCTGCACCTCAATCTCCAAACTTTACTCTCTGTAATGGACCTTCTGTACCCCAGTCTCCAACCTCTGCTCTCTGTATCAATCCTTCTGCACCTCAGTCTCCAATGTCTGCTCTCTGTAACAGTCCTTCTGCACCCTAGTCTCCAACATCTGCTCTCTACAACAGTCATTCTGCACCAAAGTCTCCAAACTCTGCTCTCTCTAACAGTCCTTCTGTACCGCAGTCTCCAACCTCTTCTCTCTATAACGGTCCTTCTGCACCTCAATTGCGAAACTCTGCTTTCTGTAACAGTCCTTCTACACCTCAGATTCCAACCTCTGCTCTCTGTAACAGTCGTTCTAAGCCTCAGTCTGAAACCTCTGCTGTCTGCAACAATCCTTCTGCACCCCAGTCTCCAAACTGTGCTATCTGTAACAATCCTTTTGCACCCAAGTCTCCAGCCTCTGCTCTCTGCAACAGGTCTTCTGCACCCCAGTCTCCAAACTCTACTCTCTGTAACAGGCCTTCTGCACCCTAGTCTTCAACCTTTTCTCTCTCCAACGATCCTTCTGCACCTCAGTCTCCAACCCCTGTTTTCTGCAACAGTCCTTCTTAACCGCAGGCTCCAACCTATGCTCTCGGCAATGATGCATTCCAGTCTCCAACAACTGATCTCTGCAACAGTCCTTCTGCACCCCAGTCTCCAACCTCTTCTCTCTGCTACAGTACTTCTGCACCCCAGTCTTTAACCTCTGCTCTCTGCAACATTTCTTCTGCACCCAATTCTCCAACCTGTGCTCTCTGTAACTGTCCTGCTGCACCCCGGTCTCCATTCTCTGCTCTCTGTAAGAATCCTTTTGCACCCCAGTCTCCAATCTCTCCTCCCTGTAAAGTTGTTCTGCACCAAAGTCTCCAAGTTCTGCATTCTGTAACAGTCCTTCTAGATCCCAGTCTCAAACCTCTGCACTCAGTCTCCAACCTGTGCTCTCTTTAATAGTTCTTCTGCACCCAGTCTCTAACATCTGCTCTATGCAATGATCCTTCTTCTCCCCAGGCTAAACCTCTGCTCTCTGCAATATTACGTCTACATCACAGTTTCAAAATCAACTCTCTGTAACAGTCTTTCTACACCTCAGTCTCCAAACTCTGCTCTCTGAAACAGTCCTTCTGCACCCCTGTCTCCAACCTTTGCTCTCAGTAACAGTTCTTCTGCACCCCAATCTCCAAACACTGCTCTCTATAACACTCGTTCTGCACCCCAGTCTCCAAAATCTTCTCTCTGCAACGATTTTTCTGCACCTCATTCTCCAACCTCTGCTCTCTGTAAAAGTCCTTCTGCACCTCAGTCTCCATCCTTGCTCTCTGTAATGGTCTTTCTGTACCCCAGTCTCAAATCTCTGCTCTCTGTAACAATCCTTCTGCACCTCTGTCTCCAACGTCTGCTCTCTGTAACAGTCCTTCTGTACCACAGTCTCCAAAGTCTTCTCTCTAAAACGGTACTTCTGCACCTTAATCGCCAACCTCTGCTTTCTGAAACAGTTTTACTGCACCTGACACTCCAACCTCTGCTCTCTGTAACATTCCTTCTAAGCCTCATTCTGAAACCTCTGCTCTCTGCCACAATCCTTCAAAACCCCAGTCTCAAACATCTGCTCTCCTCACCAGGCCTTCGGCACCCCAGTCTCCAACCTCTGCTCTCTGTAAGATCCTTCTGCACCCCGTTCTCCAAAGTTTGCTCTCTGTAACAGTCATTCTGCACCTCAGTCTCCAATCTCATCTCTATGCAACAGCCCTTCTGCACCTCAGTATCCAACCTCTGTTCTCTGCAGCAGTCCTTCTGCACCCCAGGCTACAAACTCTGCTCTCTGTAATAGTCCTGCACACCAGTCTCCAATCTTTACTTTTCGTATCAGTTATTCTGCACCCCAATCTAAAACCTCTGCTCTCTGTAACAGTCCTTCTGCACCTCAGTTTCCAAACTCTGCTCTTTGACACATTCTTTCTGCACCCCAGTCTCCAACCTCTGTTCTGTGCAAAAGTCCTTCTACACACCAGTCTCCAACATCTGCTCTCTGCAACGATCCTTCTGCATCCCAGTCTTTAACGTCTGCTCTCTGCAACAGTCCTTCTACACTTGAGTCTCCAACTTCTGCTATCTGCTACAGTCCTTCTGCACCCTAGTCTCCAACCACTGCTCTCTTCAACATTTCTTCTGCACCGCAGTCTCCAATCTGTGATCTCTGTAACTATTCTACTGCACCCCGGTCTCCAAACTCTGCTCTCTGTAGCGATCCTTCTGCACCTCAGTTTACAACATCTGCTCTCTGCAACGATCCTTCTGGACCCCAGTCTCCAACGTCTGTTCTCTGCAACAGTCCTTCTGACCCCAGTCTCCAGCCTCTGCTCTCTGTAACATCCTTCTGAACCCAGTTTCCTAACTCTGCTCTAAGTGACATTCCTTCTGCACCCCAGTCTCCACACTCTGCTCTTTGTAACAGTACTTCTGTACCGTACTCTCCAATTTTTGCTCACTGCAACATTTCTTCTGCACCCCAGTCTCCAAACTGTGCTCTCTGTAACTGTCTTTCTGACCCCAGTCTCAAACCACTGCTCTCTGTAACAGTCCTTCTGCACCTCAGTCTCCAACCTCTGCTCTCTGCAACAATACTTCTGAACCTCAGTTTCCAAACTTTGCTCTCTGCAACGATCCTTCTGCACCACAGTTTCCAACCTCTGTACTCTGTAACAGTCCTTCTACACCTAGTCTCCAAATTCTTCTCTCTGTACAAATCCTTCTGCACCTCAGTCTCCAACCACTGCTCTCTGTAACAGTCCTTCTGCACCTCAGTCTCCAACCTCTGCTCTCTGGAACATGCTTACTGCACCCCAGTCTCCAACCTCTGCTCTCTGTAACAGTTATTCTGCACCCCAATCTCGAATCTCTGCTCTCTGTAACAGTCTTTCTGCACCCCAGTCTTCAACCTCTTTTCTCTGCAACGATCTTTCTGAACCTCAGTCTCCAACCTCTGCTCTATGCAACAGTCCTTCTGAACCCAAGTCTCCAACCTGTTCTCTCTGTAACTGTCCTGCTGCACCCCAGTCTCCAACCTCTGCTCTCTGCAACGATCCTTCTGCACCCCAGTCTCCATCCTTTGCTCTCTGTAAGAATCCTTTTGCACCCCAGTCTCGAACCTCTCCTCTCTGTAAAAGTCCTTCTGCACCTAAGTCTCCAAATTCTGCAATCTGTAACAGTCCTTCTGCACCCCAGTCTCAAACCTCTGCACTCTGAGAACAATCTTTCTGCACCTCAGTCTCCAAACTTTGCTCTCTTAAATAGTCTTTCTGCACCCCAGTATCTAACATCTGCTCTCCGCAACAAGCCTTCTTATCCCCAGGCTTCAAACTCTGCTCTCTGCAAGGGTCCTTGTACATCCCAGTTTCCTAAATCTGCTCTCTGTAACAGTCCTTCTGCACCTCATTCTCCAAACTCTGCTCTCTGAAACAGTCATTCTGCACCCCTGTCTCCAACCTATGCTCTCAGTAACAGTTCTTCTGCACCCCAATCTCCAAACTCTGTTCTGTGTAACACTGTTTCTGCACCCCAGTCTCCACCATCTACTCTCTGTAAAAGTCCTACTGCACCTCAGTCTCCAACCTCTGCACTCTGTAAGATCCTTCTGCAACCCATTCTAAAAACGCTGCTCTCTGTAACAGTCTTCTTCAACCCAGTCCTCAAACTCTGGTTTCTGTAACAGGCCTTCTGCACCCCAGTCTCCAAATTCTGCTCTCTGTAACAGGTCTTCTACACCCCACGCTCCAAATTCTGCTCTCTGTAACAGGCTTTCTGAACCCCAGTCTCCAACATATTCTCACTGCAACGATCCTTCTGCACCTCAGTCTCCAAACTCTTCTCTCTGTAAGAGTCCTTCTAAACCGCAGTCTCCAAACTCTACTCTCTTCAACAATCCTTCTGCACCCCAGTCTCCAAACGCTGCTCTCTGTTTCAGTCGTTCTGCACCCTAAGATCCAACATCTGCTCTCTGAAACAGTCTTTCTGCACCTCAGTCTGAAAACTCGGCTCTCTGCAAAAATCCTTCTGCAATTGAGTTTCCAAACTCTGCTGTATGTAACAGTCCTTCTGAACCTCAGTCTACAAAATGCTCTCTGTAAGATCCTTCTGCAACCCAGTCTCGAAATTGTGCTATCTTTAACAGTCCTTCTGCACCCCAGTCTCCAAACTCTGCTCTTTGTAACAGTCGTTCTGCATCCAGTCTCCAAACTCTGTTCATTGTAACAGGCCTTCTGCACCCCAGTCTCCGACCTCTGCTCTCTGTAACAATCCTTCTGCAACTCAGTCTCCAACTTCTGCTCTCTGCAAGGGTTCTTCTGAACCCCAGTCTCCACACTCTGTCCTCTGCAACAGTCCTTCTGCACCCCAGTCTCCAACCTCTGCTCTCTGCAACAGTCCTTCTGCACCCCAGTCTCCAACATCTGCTCTCTGTATTAGTCCTTTTGCACAGTCTTCAAACTCTGCTCTCTGCAACAGTCCTTTTACACCCCAGTAACCAAAATCTGCTCTGTGTAATGGTCCTTCTGCACCTTAGTTTCCAACCTCTGCTCTCTGAAACAATTCTTCTGCACCCCAGTCTCCAACCTCTGATCTCTGTATCAGTCCTTCAGCACCACAGTCTCCAAACTTTGCTCTCTGCCAAAGTCCTTATGCACCCAAGTCTTCAAACTCTTCTGTCTGCAACATTTCTTCTTCACCCCAGTCTCCAACCTGTGCTCTCTGTAAGAGTCCTTCTGCAACCCAGTCTACAGTATCTGCTCTCTGCAATGATCCTTCTTTTATCCAGTCTCCAAACTGTGCTCTCTTTAAAAGTTCTTTTGTATCGCAGTCTCCAACCTCTTCTCTTTGTAACGGTCCAACTGCTCCACAATTGCCAACATCTGTTTTCTGTAACAGTCCTTCTGCACCCCAGTCTCCAAACTCTTCTCTCTGCACTGATCTTTCTACACATCAGTCTCCAACCTCTGCTCTCTGTAAAAGTCCTTCTGCACCTCAGTCTCCAACGTCTGCTCTGTGTAACAGTCCGATTGCACCCCAGTCACCCACATCTGCTCTCTGCAATGGTCTTTCTGCACCCCAGACTCCAACCTCTTCTCTCTATAACGCTCCTTCTGAATCCCAAATTCCAACCTCTCCTCACTGTAACAGTCCTTCTAAGCCTCAGTCTGAAACTTCTGCTCTCTGCAACAATCCTTCTAAACAACAGTCTCCAAACTGTGCTATCTGTAACATTCCTTCTGCACCCCAGTCTCCAAAGTCTTCTCTCTTCACCGATCTCTCTACACCTCAGTCTCCAACCTCTGCTCTCTGTAAAAGTCTTTCTGCACCTCAGTATCCATGCATTGATCTCTGTAATTGTCCTTCTGCACGCCAGTCTTCAGTCTCTGCTCTCTGTAACAATCTTTCTGCACCTCTGTCTCCAACGTCTGCTCTCTGTTACAGTCCTACTGCACCCCAGTCTCCCACATCTGCTCTCTGCAATGGTCCTTCTGCACCCCAGTCTCCCAACTCTACTTACTGTATCACTCCATCTGCACCACAGTCTCCAAATTCTGCTCTCTGTAAGATCCTTCTGCACTAAAGTTTCCAAACTCTGCTTTTTGTAACATTCCTTCTCCACCCCAGTATTTAACCTCTGCCTTCTGCAAGTGTCCTGCCGCACCCCAGTCTCCAACCTCTTTCCTCTGCAACAGTCCTTGTGTTCCCCAGTCTCCAAAATCTGCTCTCCATAACGGTCTTTCAGCACCCCAGTCTCCAAACTCTTCTTTCTGTATCAGTCCTTTTGAACCTCAGTCTCAAATCTCTGCTCTCTGTATCTATCCTTCTGGACTTCAATCTCCAACCTGTGCTCTCTGTAATATTCCTTCTGCACACAGTCTCCAACCTCTGCTCTCTGTAACAGTTTTTCTATACCCAGTCACCAAATTCTGGTCTCTGAAACTGTCCTTCTGCACCCCAATTTCAACCTCAGCTTTCTGTAACAGTCCTTCTGCACCTCAGTCTCAAAACTCTGCTCTCTGTAACAGTGCTTCTACACCTCAGTCTCCAACCTCTGATCTCTGTAACAGTCCTACTGAACCTCAGTCTGACACCTCTGCTCTCTTCACGATCCTTCTGCACCCCAGTCTCCAAACACTGCTCTCTGTAACAGTCCACCTGCACCTCAGTCTCCAACCTCTGCTCTCTGTAAGATCCTTCAGAAACCCAGTCTCCAAACTCTGCTCTCTATAACTGTAATTCGGCAGCCTAGTTTCCAACCTTTCCTCTCTGTAACAGTCCTTCTTCACGCCAGTCTCCAAACTCTTCTCTCTGTTGCAGGCCTTCTGCACCCCAGTCTACAATATCTGCTCTCTGCAACGATCCTTCTGCACCCCAGTCTCCAACATCTCCTCTCTACAATGATTTTACTACACCTCAGTCTCAAACCTCTAATCTCTGCAACTGTCCTTCTGTACCTCAGTCTCCAAATTCTGCTCTCTGTAATATCCTTCTGGACCCCTGTATGAAACCTCTGCACTCTGTAACAGTCTTTCAGCACCTCAGTCTCCAAACTCTGCTCTCTGGAAGATTCTTCTGCAACACAGTCTTTAAACTCTGCACTCTGTAACAGTCTTTCTGCACAACAGTCTCCAAACTCTGCTCTGTGTTACAGACATTCTGCACCCCAGTCTTTAACCTATTCTCTCTGCAACGATTCTACTCCACCCCAGTCTCCAACATCTGATCTCTGCAAAACTGCTTTTGAACCTCAGTCTCCAAACTCTGCACTCTGTAAGATCCATATGAACCCCAGTCTTCAAACTCTACTCTCTGTAACAGTCCTTCTGCATCCCAGTCTCCAAACTCTGCTCTCTCTAACAGTCCTTCTGCACCTCAGTCTCCAACCTCTGCTATGTGTAACAGTCCTTCTGCACTCCAGGTTCTAAAATCTGCTCTCTTGAACGATCCTTCTGGAACCCAGTCTCTAATGTCTGCTTTTTGCAACAGTCCTTTGCACCACAGTCTCCAACCTTTGCTCTCTGTAAGATCTTTCTGGACTCCAGTTTTCAAACTCTGCTCTCTGTAACATTCCTTCTCCTCCCCAGTCTCCAACCTCTGTCCTTTGCAACATTTTTTTCTGTTTTCCTGAATCCGAGATCTGCTCTCTGTAACAGTCTTTCTGTACCGCAGTCTCCAACCTCTGCTCTTTGTAATGATCCCTCTACACCCCAGTCTCCATCTCTGCTTTCTGTATCAGTCTGTCTGAACCCCAGTTTCCAACCTCTGTTCTCTGTATCTATCCTTCTGCACCTTAGTCTCTAACCTGTGCTCTATGTAAGAGTCCTTCTGCACCCCAGTCTCCAACCTCTGCTCACGGTAACAGACCTATACCGCAGTCTCCAAACTCTGCTCTCTGTAATGGTGCTTCTGCAGCCCAATTTCAAAACTCTGCTTTCTGTAACAGTCCTTCTGCACCTGAGTCTCCAAACTCTCCTCTCTGTAACAGTCCTTCTACACCTCAATCCCCAACCTCTGCTCTCTGTAACAGTCCACCTGCAACTCAGTCTCCAACGTCTGCTCTCTATAAGATCCTTCAGCAACCCAGTCTCCAAACACTGCTCTGTATAACAGTCCTTCTGCACCCCAGTATCCAAACTCTCCTCTCTGTAACTCTACTTCTACACGCCAGTCTCTAAACTCTGCTCTCTTCAACAATACTTCAGCACCCCAGTCTCCAAATTCTGCTCTCTGCAATGATCCTACAGCACCTCAGTCTCCAAACTCTTATCTCTACAATAGTCC
Organism: Ictidomys tridecemlineatus; assembly: GCF_052094955.1. Taxonomy (NCBI): domain Eukaryota; kingdom Metazoa; phylum Chordata; class Mammalia; order Rodentia; family Sciuridae; genus Ictidomys; species Ictidomys tridecemlineatus. The sequence continues at coordinate 43,893 of NW_027523004.1, read as the reverse complement.
TTCTGCACCTCGGTCTCCAAATTCTGCTCTCATTAAGATCCTTCTGAACCCCTTTCTTCTAGCTCTGCTCTATGTAACAGAACTTCTGCATCTCTGTCTCCAATCTCTGTTCTTTGCAACAGTCCTTCTGCACCAAAGTCTCCAAACTCTTCTCTCTGTAAGATCCTTCTGCACCTCAGTCTTTTACCTGATCTCCAGTATCCAAATTCTTCTCTGTAACATTCCTTCTTCACCCTAGTATTTAACCTCTGCTTTTTGCAAGTGTTCTGCGGCACCCCAGTCTCCAAACTCTGTCCTCTACAACAGTCCTTCTGCTCCCCAGTCTCCAACAACTGCTCTCTGTAAAGGTCTTTCTTAACCCCAGTCTCAAAACTCTGCTCTATGTATTTATCCTTCTGCACCTCAGTTTCCAACCTGTTCTCCCTGTAACATTCCGTCTCCAAACTCTGCGCTCTGTAACAGTTTTTCTATAATGCAGTCACCAAACTCTGGTCTCTATAACGGTCCTTCTGCACCCCAATTTCCAACCTCTGCTTTCTGTAACAGTCCTTCTGCACCTCAGTCTTCAAACTCTGCTCTCTGTAACAGTGCTTCTACACCTCAGTCTGACAACTGTGCTCTCTGCACGATCCTTCTGCACCCCAGCCTCAAAACACTGCTCTCTGTAACAGTCCACCTGCACCTCAGTCTCCAACCTCTCCTCTCTGTAACGGGCTTCTGCAAGCCAGTCTCCAAACTCTTCTTTCTGTAGCAGGCCTTCTGCACCCCAGTCTCTAAAATCTGCTCTCTGCAATGATCCAACTGCACCCGACTTTCCAACTTCTGATCTCTGCAACAGTCTTTCTGCACCTCAGTCTCCAAATTCTGCTCTCTGTAGGATGCTTCTGCACCCCTGTATCCAACCTCTGCTCTCTGTAACAGTCCTTCTGCACCTCAGTCTCATAACTCTGCTCTCTGTGAGATCCTTTTGAAACCAAGTCTTTAAGCTTTGCACTCTGTAAGAGTCCTTCTGCACAACAGTCTCCAAGCTTTTCTCTCTTCAATGATTCTTTTCCACCCCAGTCTCCAACTTCTGCTCTCTGCAACAGTCCTGCCGCACACCAGTCTCCAAACTCTTCTCCTGTAACAGTCCTTCTTCACCCCAGTCTCCAAACTCTGCTCTCTTCAACGATCCTTCTTGAGCCCAGTCTCCAATGTCTGCTCTCTTCAACAGTTCTTCTGCACCACAGTCTCCAACCTCTGCTCTCTGTAAGACCTATCTGCACTCCAGTTTCCAAACTCTGCTCTCTGTAACATTCCTTCTCCAACCCAGTCTCCAACCTCTGTCCTCTGCACCAGTCCTTCTGCTCCCCAGTCTCGAACATCTGCTCTCTGTAACAGTCCTTCTGTACCACAGTCTCCAACCTCTGCTCTTCGTACCGGTCTTTCTACTCCCCAGTATCCAACCTCTGCTTTCTGTACCAGTCTGAATGAACCCCAGTCTCCCACGTCTGTTCTCTGTAAATATCCTTCTGCACTTCAGTCTCCAACCTATACTCTATGTAAGAGTCCTTCTGCATCCCAGTCTCCAACATCTGCTCTGGATAACAGTCCTATACCACAGTCTCCAACATCTGCTCTCTGTAAAAGTCCTTCTGCACCCCAATTTCAAAACTCTGCTTCCTGTAACAGTCCTTCTGTACCTGAGTCTCCAAACTCTGCTCTCTGTAACAGTCCTTCTACACCCCAGACTCCAAACTCTGATTTCTGTATCAGTCTTTCTAAACCCCATTCTCCAACTTCTGTTCTCTGTATCTATCCTTCTGCACCTTAGTCTCCAACCTCTTCTCTATGAAACAGTTCTTCTATACTGCAACCTTCAAACTCTGCTCTCTGTAAAGATCTTTCTGCAGCACATACTCCAAACTCTGCTTTCTGTATCAATCCTTCTGCACCCTAGTCTCCTAATTCTGCTCTAAGAGTCTTTCTGCACCTCAGTATCTAACCTCTGCTCTCTGTAACAGTCCTTCTGCACTCCAGTCTCCAAACTCTGCTCTCTGCAACAGTCCTTCTGCACCCCAGTCTCCAATGTCTTCTCTCTGCAACAGTCCTTCTGCACCCCAGTCTGCAAACTCTGATCTCTGTAACAATCCTTCTGCCCCTCAGTCTCCAAAATCTGCTCTTTGTAACAAGAATTTTCCAGGTCAGTCTCCAACCTCTGCTCTCCGCAACAGTCCTTCTGCACTCCAGTCTCCAAACTCTGCTATCTGCAAAAGTCCTTCTGCACCCCAGTCTCCAACCTCTGCTATCTGCAAAAGTCCTTCTGCACCCCAGTCTCCAACCTCTGCTCTCTGCAAAAGTCCTTCTCCACCCCAGTCTCCAACCTCTGCTCTCTGCAACATTCCTTCTGCACCTCAGTCTGAAAACTCTGCTCTCTGAAACAATCATTCTGCACCCCAGTCTCTAACCTCTGCTCTCTGTAAAAGTTCTTCTGCACCTCAGTATCCAAACTCTGCTCTCTGAAACAGTTCTTCTGCACCTTAGTCTGCAAACTCTGCTCTCTGTAACAGGCCTTCTGCACCCCGCTCTCCAATCTTTGCTCTCTGTAACAGGCCTTTTGCACCCTAGTCTCCAACCTTTTCTCTCTGCAGCAATTCTTCTTAACCTTAGTCTCCAACCTCGGCTCTCTGCAACAGTCCTTCTACACCCCAGTCTTCAACCTCTGCTCTATGTAACAGTCCTTCTGCACACCAGTAACCAACCTCTGCTCTCTGCAACAGTTCTTCTGAACTCCAGTTACCAAACTATGCTCTGTGTAACAATATTTCTGCACCTTAGTTTCCAAACTCTGCTCTCAACAACAATCCTTCTGCACCCCAGTCTCCAACCTCTGCTCTCTGTATCAGTCCTTCTGCACCCAAGTCTCCTAACTCTGCTCTCTGCAACATTTCTTTTGCACCACAGTCTCCAACCTGTGCTCTCTGTTATAGTTCTTCTGCACCCTAGTCTCCAACATCTGCTCTCTGCAATGATCCTTCTTCTACCCAGTCTCCAAATTCTGCTCTCTGTAAAGGACCTTTTGTATCACAGTATCCAACCTCTTCTCTTTGTAAGGTTCATCTGCTCCCCAATTGCCAACCTCTGTTTTCTGTAACAGTCCTTCTGCACCCCAGCCTCCAAACTCTTCTCTCTGCAATGATCCTTCTGCACCTAAGTCTCCATCCTTTGCTCTCTGTAATGGTCCTTCTGCACCCCAGTCTCCAATCTTTGCTCTCTGTAACAATCCTTCTGCACCTCTGTCTCCAAAGTCTGCTCTCTGTAACAGTCCTTCTGTACCGCAGTCTCCAACCTCTTCTCTCTATAACAGTACTTCTGCACCCCAATTGCCAACCTCTGCTTTCTGAAAGAGTCCTTCTGCACCTGAGACTCCAACCTCTGCTCTCTGTAACAGTCCTTCTAAGCCTCAGTCTGAAACCTCTGCTCTCTGCAACAATTCTTCTAAACCCCATTCTGCAAACTGTGATATCTGTAACAAGTCTTAAACATCTGCTCTCTGTAACAGTCATTCTGCTCCTCAGTCTCCAACCTCATCTCTCTGCAACGACCCTTCTGCATCCCAGTCTACAAACTCTGCTCTCTGTAACAGTCCTTCTGCACCCCAGTCTCCCAACTCTACTTTACGTATCATTTATTCTGGAACTCAGTCTAAAACCTCTACTCTCTGTAACAGTCCTTCTGCACCTCACTCTCCAACCTCTCCTCTCTGCAACAGTCCTTCTACATCCCAGTCTCTCACCTCTGCTCTCTGCAAACGTCTTATTATACCCCAGAATTCAACATCTGCTTTCTGCAATGATCCTTCCACATCCCAGTCTCCAATGTCTGCTCTCTGCAACAGTCATTCTACACCCCAGTCTCCAACCTCTACTCTCTGCTACAGTCCTTCTGCACCCCAGTCTCAAACCTCTGATCTCTGCAACAGTCTTTCTGCACGCCAGTCTCCAACTACTGTTCTCTGTAACAATTTTTCTGCACATCAGTCCCCAAACTCTGCTCTCTGCAATCGTCCTTCTGCACCCCATTCTCGAACCTCTTCTCTCTGTAACAATCATTTTGCACGCCAGTCTCCAACCTCAGATCTCTGCAAAAGTTTTTCCGCACCCCAATCTCCAACATCTGCTCTCTGAAACAGTTTTTATTCACCTCAGTCTGAAAACTCTGCTCTGTGCAAAGATCCTTCTGCACCCAAGTGAAGAAACTCTGCTTTCTGTAACAGTCCTTCTTCATCTCACCTCTCAAAAGTCCTTCTGTACTTCATCTCACCTCTCAACAGTCCTTCTGTACTGCAGTCTCCAAACGCTGCTTTCTGCAACGGTCCTTCTGCAACCCATTCTCCAACCTCTCTTGTCTGCAAGAGTCCTTCAGCACCTCAGTCTCCAAAATATGCTCCCTGCAACAATCCTTCTGCACCTCTCTGCTCTCTGCAACAGTTCTTCTGCACCCCAGTATCCAACATCTACTCTCTGAAACAGTCCTTCTGCATCCCAGTCTCCAACCTCTGCTCTCTGTAACATTCCTTATGTACTGCTATCTCCAGCCTCTGCACTCTGTAAGGATCCTTCTGCACCTCAGTCTCCAACATCTACTTTCTGTATCAGTCCTTCTGCACCCCAGTCTCCAAACTCTGCTCTCAGTAACAGTCCTTCTGCACCCCATTCATCAAATACTGTTCTCAGCAACAGTCCTTATGCACCCCAGTCTCCAAACTCTGCTCTCTGCAAAAGTCCTTCTGTATACCAGTCCCCAACCTAAGCTCTCTGAAAGATCTTTCTGCACCCCAATTACCAAACTCTGCTTTCTGTAACAGTCCTTCTGCACCTCAGTCTCCAAACTATGCTCTCGGTATCAGTCTTTCTACACCTCAATCTCCAACCTCGGCACTCTGTAACAGTACTTCTGCACCTCAGTCTGAAACCTCTGCTCTCCACGATCCTTCTGCACCCCAGTTTTCAACCACTGCTCTCTGTAACAGTCCACCTGCACGTTAGTCTCCAACCTCTGCTCTCTGTAAGATCCTTCAGCAACCCAGTTAACACTCTGATCTCTGTAACTGTCCTTCTGCACCCCAGTCTCCAAACTCTCCTCTCTGTAACAGGCCTTCTGTACTCCAGTCTACAAATCTTCTCTCTGTAGCAGGCCTTTTGCACCCTAGTCTCCAAACTCTGCTCTCTGCAACTATCCTTCTGCACACCAGTATTTAAACTCTGCTCTCTGCAATGATCCTACTGCACCCCAGTCTCCAACCTCTGATCTCCAGAAAACTCCTTCTTCACCTCAGTCTACAAATTCTGCTCTCTATAAGATCCTTCTGCACCACTGTCACCAACCTATGATCTCTGCAACAGTCCTTTGGCACCCTAGTTACCAACATCTGCTCTCTTTTACATTCCTTCTGCACCCCCGTCTCCAACCTCTGCTCTCTGTAACAGTTCTCCTGTACTTCAGAATCCAAACTCTGCTCTCTGTAACAGTCTTTCTGTATGCCCGACTCCAATATCTGCTTTCTGTATTAGTCCTTCTGCACCCCAGTCTCCAAACTCTGCTCTCTATAACAGTCCTTCTGCACCTACGTTTCCAAACTCTGCTCTCTGCAAAAGTTTTTCTACATCGCAGTCTAAAACCTCTACTCTCTGCAACAGTCCTTCTGCACCTCAGTCTCCAACCTCTGCTCTCAGCAAAAGTCCTTCTGCACCTCAGTCTCCAACCTCTACTCTTTATAACAGTGCTTCTTCACCTCAGTCTTCAATCTCTGCTCTCTGTAAGATCCTTCTGCAACCCAGTCTCCAAACTCTTCTCTCTTTAACAGTCCTTAATCACCCGAGCCTCCAAACTCTGCTCTCTGTAACAGGCCTTTTGCACTCCAGTCTTCAACCTCTGCTCTCTGTATCAGTCCATCTGCACCCCGGTCTCTAATGTCTGCTCTCTGCAACGATCCTTCTGCACCCCAGTCTCCAACCTCTGCTCGCTGCAACAGTCCGTGTGCAACCCAGTCTACAACATCTGCTCTCTGCAACAGTTCTTCTGTACCTCGGTCTGAAAACTCTGCTGTCTGCAATGATTTTTTTGCACCGGAGTCTCCAACCTCTGCTCTCTGAAACAGTCTTTCTGCCCCTATTCTCCAAACTCTGCTTTACGCAGCAGTCCTTTTGCACCCCAGTCTCCAATATCTGCTCTCTGCAACATTTCTTCTGCTCCCCAGTATCAAACCAGTGCTCTCTGTAAAAGTTCCTCTGCACCCCACTCTCCAACCTCTGCTCTTTGTAACGATCCTTCTGCACCTCAGTCTCGAACCTCCGCTCTCTGTAAAAGTCCTTCTGCACCTCAGTCTCCAAACGCTTTTCTCTATAAGATCCTTCTGAAACCCAATCTCTAATGTCTGCTCTTTGTAACAGTCCTTCTGCACCCCAGTCTTTAACCTCTGCTCTCTGTAATGGTCCTTCTGAACCCCAGTCTCGAACCTCTTCTCTCCGCAATGATCCTTCTGCACCTCAGTCTCCAACCTCTGCTCTCTGCAAAGATCTTTGGCACCCCAGTCTCAAAACTCTGCTCACTGCAACAGTCCTTATGAACCCCAGTCTCCAATGTCTGCTCTCTGCAACAGTTCTTCTGTACCTCAGTCTGAATACTCTGCTCTCTGCAATAGTCCATCTTCACCCCAGTCTCCAAACTCCACTCTCTGTTACAGCTCTTCTGTACATCAGTCTCCAATCTCTGGTCTATGCAACAGTCCTTCTGCACCCAAGTCTCAAACATCTGCTCTGTGAAACAGTCTTTAGACACCCCAGTCTCAAACCTCTGCTGTCTGCAACAGTCCTTCTACACCCCAGTCTTCAAACTCTGCTCTCTGCAACAGTCCTTCTATACCCCAGTCTTTATACTCTGCTCGACCCAACGATCCTTCTGGACCCCAATCTCCAACCTCTGTTCTCTACATCAGTTCTTCTGCACACCAGACTCCAATCTTTGCTCTCTGTACCAGTCCTTCTGTACCGCAGTCTCCAAACTCTGTTCTCTGTAAGGGTCCTTATGCACCCCAGTATCCAACCTCTGCTTTCTGTATCAGTCGTTTTGCACCACAGTCTCCAAACTATGCCCTCTGTAAGAGTCCTTCTGCAACTCAGTCTGCAACCTCTGCTCTCTGTAGCAGTCCTTCTGCACCCCAGTCTCCATCCTCTGCTCTCTGCAACAGTCCTTCTCCACCCCAGTCTCCAACATCTGCTATATGCAACAGTCATTCTCCACCCAAGTCTCCAAACTCTGCTCTCTCTAAGGGTACTTCTGCACCCGAATCTCCAACCTCTGCTTTCTGTATAAGTCCTTCTCCACCCCAGTCTCCAAACTCTGCTCTGTGTAACTGTCCTTCTTCACCTTAGTCTCCAACGTCTGCTCTCTGCTACAGTCTTTCTGCAACGCAGTCTCCATCATCTACTCTCTGCAAGATTCCTTCTACACCCCAGTCTCCAACATCTGCTCTCTGTAACAGTCCTTCTGTACTGGAGACTCCAACCTTTGCTCTCTGTAATAGTCCTTCTGTACCCCAGTCTTAAACCTCTGCTTTCTATATCATTCTTTCTGCACCTCTGTCTCAATCCTCTGCTCTGTATAACAGTTTTTCTGCACCTCAGTCTTCAACCTCTACTCTCTGCAAGAGTTTCTTCTGCACCCAAATCTCCAACTTCTGATCTATTCAAAAGTACTTCTGCACCCCAGTATCCAACCTCTGCTCTCTGTAACAATCTTTCTGCACCCCAGTCTCTAAATTCTACTCTCTGCAGAAGTCCTTCTTCATCACAGTCTCCAACCTCTGCTCGCTGTAATATGCTTCTGTACACCAGTCTCAAAACTCTACTCTCTGTTACAATTTTTCTGCACCTCAGTCTCCAACCTCTGCTCTCTGCAATGGCCCTTGTGCAACCAGTCTTAAACCTCTGTTTTGCAACAGTATCAGCTCCCCAGTATCAAATCTCTGCTCTGTGTAAAAGTACATTTGTACCCCAGTCTCTAATCTCTGCTCTTTGTAATGGTCCTTCTGCAACCAAGTCTCCACCCTCTGATTTGTATATCAGTCCTGCACCACAGTCTCCAACCTCTGCTCTCTGTAACAGTACTTCTGCACCTCAGTCTCTATCCTCTCCTCTCTGCAACAGTCCTTCTGCAACCAAGTCTCCAGCCTCTGCTCTCTGCAACAATCCTTCTGCACTCCAGTCTCCAGCCTATGCTCTCTGTAAGATTCTTCTGCACCCTAGTCTCCAACCTCTGCTATCTTTAAAGGTCCTTCGGCACCTCAGTCGCCAACCTCTGTTCTCTGCAATAGTCCTTCTGCACCCCAGTCTCCAAACTCTTCTCTCTGTAACAGTTCTTCTGCACCGCAGTCTCCAACCTCTGCTCTCTATAATGGTCCTTCAGCACCCCAGTCTCAAATCTCTGCTTTCTGTATCAGTCCTTCTGCACCTCAGTCTCCAACAGCTGCTGTATTTAACAGTCCTTCTGCACCTCAGTCTTCAACCTATGCTATCTGAAATTGTCCTTCTGCATCTCAGTCTTCAAACTCAACACTCTGTAATAGTCCTTCTGCATCTCAGTCTCCAAACTCTACTCTCTGTAAGATCCTTTTGCAAACCAATCTCCAATCTCTGCTCTCTGTAACAGTCTTTCTGCACCCCTTCTCCAAACTTTGCTCTCTTTAACAGGCTTTCTCCACATAGCCTCCAACATCTACTCTCTGGAACAGTCCATCTGCACAGAAGTCTCCAACCTCTGCTCTCTGCAACAGTCATTATGCACCCCAGTCTTCAACATCTGCTCTCTACATTAGTCCTGCACCTCAGTCTGAATACTCTGCTCTCTGCCACGATCCTTCTGCACCCCAGTCTCCAACCTCAGTTCTCTGCAACAGTCCTTCTTCACCCCAGGCTCCAAAGTCTGCTCTCTGTAACAGTCCTTCGGCACCCCAGTCTCCAAACAGTGCTTACTGTATCAGTCTTTCTGCACCACAGTCTCAAACCTCTGATCTCTGTAACAGTCCTTCTGCAACTAATTCTTCAACCTCTGCTCTATGCAACAGTCTTTCTGCAGCCCAGTCTCCAACCTCTGCTATCTTCAACAATCATTCTGTACCCCAGTCTTCAACATCTGTTTTCTGTATGAGTCCTGCACTTCAGTCTCCAACCTCTGCTCTCTGCAACAGTCCTTCTGTACCCCAGTATCCAACCTCTGCTCTCTGCAGTAATCCTTCTTCACCCCAGTATCCAACATCTGCTCTCTGCCACAGTCCTTCTGCATTGCAGACTTCAAACTCTTCTCACTGTAAGATCCTTCTGCACCCCAGTCTCCAACCTCTGCTCTCTTCAATGTTCCTTCTGCACCCCAGTCTCCAAACTCTGTTCTATGCATCAGTCTTTCTGCGCCACAGTCTCCAACATCTACTCTCTGCAACAGTTCTTCTTCACACCAGTCTCCAACCTCTGTTCTCTGTAACAGTCCTTCTGTACTGCAGTCTCCAACCACTGCTATCTGTAAGGGTCCTTCTGCACCCGAGTTTCCAAACTCTGTTCTGTGTAACAGTCCTTCTGCACCTTAGTCTTTAACCTCTGCTCTCTGCTACAATCCTTCTGCACCCCAATCTCCTTCCTCTACTCTCTGCAACAGTCCTTCTACACGCCAGTCTAAAACCTCTGCTCTCTGCAATAATCTTTCTGCACCCCAGTCTCCATCCTCTGCTCGCTGTATCAATCCTTCTGCACCCCAGGTTCCAAACTCTGCTCTCATTAATGACCCTTCCGCACAACAGTCTCGAACCTCTGCTCTTCGCAACGATCCTTCGGCACCTCAGTCTCCAACCTCTGCTCTCTGCAAAGATCCTTTGGCACCCCAGTCTCAAAACTCTGCTCGCTGCTACAGTCCTTGTGAACCCCAGTCTCCAACATCTGCTCTCTGCAAAAGTTCTTCTGTACCTCAGTCTGAAAACTCTGCTGTCTGCAACAATCCTTCTGCACCCCAGTCTTCAAACTCTACTCTCTGTAACAGTTCTTCTGTACATCAGTCTTCAACTCTGCTTTCTGTAAGACACTTTTAAACTTAGTCCACAAACTCTGCTCACTGAAACACATTCTGCACCCCAGTCTCCAATCCCTGCTCTCTGTAACAGGCCTTCTGCACCCCAGTCTCCAAACACTGCTCTCTGTAAGAGGAATTCTTCACCCCAGTCTCCAACAGCTACTCTCTGCAATGATGCTTGTGCACCCCAGTCTCCAACCTCTGCTCTCTGTAAAAGTACTTCTGCACCACATTCTCCAAACTCTGCTCTCTGAAAGAACTTCTACAACCCAGTCTCCAACCTCTGCTCTCTGCAACAGTCCTTCTTCACCCCAGACTCCAACCTCTCCTCTCTGCCACAGTCCTTCTGCATCTCAGACTAAAACCACTTCTCACTGTAAGATCCTTCTGCACTCCAGTCTCCTACCTCTGCTCTCTTCAAAGTTCTTTCTGCAACAGTCTCCAACCTCTGTTCTCTATAACAGTCCTTCTGTACTGCAGTCTCCAACCACTGCTCTCTGTAAGGGTCCTTCTGCACCCGAGTCTCCTAACACTGTTCTGTGTAACTGTCCTTCTGCACCTTTGTCTCCAACCTCTGCTCTCTGCTACAGTTCTTCTACACACCAGTCTAAAACCTCTGCTCTCTGCAATAGTCCTTCTGCAACCCAGTCTCCAACCTCTGCTCTCTGTATCAATCCTTTTGCACCTCAGTCTCCAAGCTCTGCTCTCTGTAAAGATCCTTCTGCACATCAGTCTCCGAACTCTACTTTTTGTAACAGTACTTGTGCACCTCAGTCTCCAACCTCTGCTCTCTGTAAGATCCTTCTGCAATCCAGTCTCCAAACTCTGCTCTCTGTAACAGTCCTCGTGCACCCCAGTCTCAAAACTCTGCTCTCTGTACCAGGCTTTCTTCACCCCAGGTTTCAACATCTGCTCTCTGTATCTGTTCTTCTGCACCCCAGTCTTCAACCTCTGCTCTCTGCAACAATCTTTCTGCATCCTGTCTCCAACCTCTGCTCGCTGCAACAGTCCTTGTGCACCCAGTCTCCAACATCTTCTCTCTGCAACAGTTCTTCTGTACCTCAGTCTGAAACTCTGCTCTCTGAAACAATCCTTCTGCACTCCAGTCTTCAAACTCTACTCTCTCTAACAGTTCTTCTGTACATCAGTCTACAACCTCTGCTTTCTGTAAGACTCTTTTAAACTTTTTCCACATACTCTGCTCATTGAAACACATTCTGCACCCCAGTCTCCAATCTCTGCTCTCTGTAACAGGCCTTCTGCACCACAGTCTCCAACCAGTGCTCTCTGTAAGATAAATTCTTCACCCCAGTCTCCAACAGCTACTCTCTGCAACGATGCTTGTGCACCCCAGTCTCCAACATCTTCTCTCTGCAACAGTCCTTCTGCACCCCAGTCTCCAAACTCTGTTCTCTGCAACATTCGTTCTTCATCCCAGTGTCCAACCTCTGCCCTCTATACCAGTCCTTCTGTACCAAAGTCTCCAACCTCTGCTCTCTTTATCCATCCTTCTGCACCCCAGTATCCAATATCTGCTTTCTCTATAAGTTCTTTTGCACCCCAGTCTCCAGTATCTACTCTCTTTAACAGTCTTTCTGCACCTCAGTCTTCAACCTCTGCTTTCTTCAAAAGTCCTCCTGCACCACAATCTCCAACATCTGCTCTCTGCAACATTCTTTCTGCACCCCAGTCTCCTACCTGTGCTCTTTGTAAAAGTCCTTCTGTATCCCAATCTCAAACCTCTACTCTTTGCAACGATCTTTCTACACCTCAGTCTCCAACTTCTTCTCTCTGCAACGATTCTCTGCATCCCAGTCTCAAACATCTACACTCTGTAAAAGTCATTCTACACATCAGTCTCCAAACTCTGCTCTCTGAAACAGTCTTATTGCACCCCAATCTCCAACATGTGCTCTCTTCAACAGTCATTCTATACCCCAGTATCCAACCTCTGCTCTGCTCTCTTAAACAGTCCGTCTGCACCCCACTCTCCAACATCTGCTCTCTTTAACAGTCCTTCTGCACCTAATTCTCCAAACCCTGCTCTCTGAAAGAAACTTCTACAACCCAGTCTCCAAACTCTCCTCTCTGTAACAGTCCTTCTGCACCCCATTCATCAAATACTGTTCTCAGCAACAGTTCTTATGCACCCCAGTCTCCAAACTCTGCTCTCTGCAAAAGTCCTTCTGTACACCAGTCCCCAACCTAAGCTCTCTGAAAGATCTTTCTGCACCCAAGTCTCCAAACTCTACTCTCTGTAACAGTCCTTCTGCACCCCAGTCTCCAAACTATACTCTCTGTAAAAATTTTTCTGCACATTAGACTTTAACCTCTGCTCTCAGGAATGGTCCTTTTGCACCTCAGTCTCCAACTTCTGTTCTCTGCAACAGTTTTTCTGCACCACAGACTGCAACATCTGCTCTCTGTAACAGTCCTTCCGTACTGCAGTATCCAACCTCTGCTCTTTGTAACGGTCTTTCTGTACCCCAGTCTCTCAACTCTGCTTTCGGTATCAGTCCTTCTGCACCCCAGTCTCCAACCTCTTCTCTCTGTAACATTCCTTCTGCACCTCAGTCTTCATCTCTGCTCTCTGTATCAGTCCTTTTGCACCCCTGTTTAAAAACTCTGCTCTCTGAAACAGTCCTTCTGCACCTCAGTCTCCAAAAACTGCTTTCATCAACAGTCCTTCTACACACCAGTCTCCAAACTCTGCTCTCTGGGACAGTCCTTTTATACCCCTGTCTCCATAATCTGCTCTCTGCAACGATCTTTCTGCACCTTATTCTCCAACGTCTGCTCTGCAACAGTCTCTCTGCAACCCAGTCTCCAAACTCTGCTCTCTATAAGATCCTTCTGTACCCCAGTTTCCAAACTCTGCTTTCTGTAACATTCCTTCTGCACCCCAGTCTCCAACCTCTGCTCTCTTCAATGGTCCCTCTTCACCCAGTCTCTAACCTTATTCTCAACAACAGTTCTTCTGTACTGCAGTCTTCAACCTCAGTTCTCTGTAAGGGTCCTTCATAATCCCAGTCTCCAAACTCTGCTTTCTGTATCAGTGCTTCTGCACCACAGTCTCCAAACTCTGCTCTCTGTAACAGTCCGTCTGCACCTCACTCTGCAACCTCTGCTCTCTGCAACAATCCTTCTGCACCCCAGTCTTCAACCTCTGCGCTCTGTAACAGTCCTTCTGTACTGCAGTCTCCAATCTCTGCTCTCTGTTACAGTCCTTCTGCACCGGAGTCTCCAAACTCTGCGTTATGTATCTGTCATTCTGCACCCCAATCTCCAACCTCTGCTCTCTGCAACAGTCCTTATGCACCTCTGTGTCCAAACTCAGCTCTCTGTAAGATCCTTCTGAAACCCACTCTCCAACCTTTGCTTTCTGCAATGGTCCTTCTGCATTCCAGTCTTCAAACTCTAATCTCTACAATAGTTATTCTGCACCCCAGTCTAAAACCTCTGCTCTCTGTAACGGTCCTTCTGTACTGCAGTCTCCAAACTCTGTTCTCTGTAAGGGTTTTCCTGCACTACATTGTCCAACCTCTGCTTTCTGTATCAGTTTTTTTGCACCACATTCTCAAAACACTGCTGTCTGTATCAGTCATTCTGCACCTCAGTCTGCAACCTCTGCCCCTTGCAATAGTCCATATGCACCCAGTCTTAAATTCCACTCTCTGTCACATTTCTTCTGCACCCCAGTCTCCAACATCTGCTGTCTGCAACAGTCTTTCTCCAACCCAGTCTCCAAACTCTGCTCTCTGCAACAGTTCTTCTACATTCCAGTCTCCATCCTCTGCTTTCTGTATCACTTTTTCTGCACCACAGTTTTCAAACTCTGCTCTGTGTAACAGTCCGTCTGCACCTCACTCTGCAACCTCTGCTCTCTGCAAAAATCCCTCTGCACCCCAGTCTTCAACCTCTGCTCTCTGTAACAGTCCTTCTGTACTGCAGTGTCCAATCTCTGCTCTCTGTAAAAGTCCTTCTGCACCCGAGTCTCCAAACTCTGCGTTATGTATCAGTAATTCTGCACACCAGTCTCCAAACTCTGCTCTGTGTAACAGTCCTTCTGCACCTCAGACTCAAATCTCTGTTCTCTGCAAAAGTATTTCTGTGCCCCTATCTCAAACCTCTGCTCTTTGCAACAGTCCTTCTACTCCTAAGTTTCCAAACTCTGCTCTCTGTAGGATCCTTCTGAAACCCAGTCTCCAACCTCTGCTTTCTGCAATGGTCCTTCTGAACCTCAGACTCCAACCTCTGTTCTCTGAAACAGTCCTTCTACACCCCAGTCTCCATAATCTGCTCGCACCAATGATCCTTCTGCACCCAAGGTCTCAAACATCTGCTCTCTGCAACAGTCCTTCTCTACCACAGTCTCAAACCTCTGGACTCTGCAACAGTTCCATCTGCACCTCAGTCTCCAACCTCTGCTTTCTGTATCAGTTCCTCTGCACCCCAATCTAAAACCTCTGCTCTCTTAACAGTCCTTCTTCACCTCAGTCTGCAAATTCAGCTTTCTGAAAACTTCCTTCTGCACCCCAGTCTCCAAACTCTGCTCTCTACAATGATCCTTCTGCACCCTAGTCTCAAAACTCTTCTCACTGCAACTGTCCTTCTGAAACCCAGTCTCCAACATCTTCTCTCTGCAACAGTTCTACAGTACCTCAGTCTGAAAACCCTGCTCTCTGCAATAATCCTTCTGCACCCCATTCTCAAACCTCTGCTCTCTTTAACAGTCTTTTTGTACCTCAGTCTCCAACCTCTGCTCTATGCAAAAGTACTTCTGCACCCCACTCTCCAATGTCTGCTCTCTGTAACAGTAATTCTAAACCCCAGTCTCCAAACTCTGCTCTCTGCAACAGTCCTTCTACACCCCAGTCTCCATACTCTGATAGCCCCAACGATCCTTCAGCATCCCAGTCTCCAACCTCCGGTCTCTACATCAGTTCTTTTGAATCCCAGTCTCCAACCTCTGCTCATAGTAAAAGTCCTTCTGTACCGCAGTCTCCATCCGCTATTCTTTGTAAGGGTCCTTAAGCACCCCAGTATCCAACCTCTGCTTTCTGTATCAATCGTTTTGCACAACAGTCTCAAAACTCTGCCCTCTTTAACAGTCCTTCTGCAACTCAGTCTGCAACCTCTGATCTCTTCACAATTCCTTCTGCTACCCAGTCTTCATCCTCTGCTCTCTGCAAAAGTCTTTTTGCAACCCAGTCTCCAATATTTGCTCTTTGCAACAGTCCTTCTCCACCCCAGTCTCCAAACTGTGCTCTCTATAACAGTCTTTCTGTACTGCATTCTCCAACCTCTGCTCTGTGTAAGGGTACTTCTACACCCGAGTCTCCAACCTCTGCTTTCTGTATCAGTCCTTCTGCACCCCAGTCTCCAACCTGTGCTCTGTGTAACTGTCCCTCTGCACCTTAGTCTCCAACCTCTGCTCTCTGCTAAAGTCTTTCTAGACCCCAGTCTCCAAACTCTGCTCTCTATAACAATCCTTCTGAACCTCAGTCTCGAACCTCGGCTCTCTGCAACGGTCCTTCTGCACCTGAGTCTCAAACTTCTGCTCTGTATCAGTCCTGTACGCATGTCTCCCACATATGCTTTCTGTAACAGTCCTTCTTCACCTCAGTTTTCAAGCTCTGCTCTCTGCAACGATCCTTCTGCATCCCAGTCTCTAAACTCTGCTCTATGTAACAGACCTTTTGCACCTCAGACTCCAAACTCTGCTCTACGTAAGATCCTTCTGCAACCCAGTCTCCAAACTCTGCACTCTGTACCAGCCCTTCTGCACCCCAGTCTCCAACCTCTGCTCTCTGTAACAGGCCTTCTGCACCCCAGTCTCCAAACTCTGCTCTCTGTATCAGTCCTTCTGAACGCCAGTCTCAAACATCTGCTCTTTGTAACAGTCCTTCTGCATCTCAGTCTCCTACATCTGCTCTCTGCAACAGTTTGTCAGCACCCCAGATTTCAACTTCTGGTTTCTGCAACAGTCCTTCTACACCCAAGTCTCCAACCTCTGGTGTGTGCAACAGTCCTTCTGCAAACCAGTCTCCAAAGTCTGCTCTCTGTAACAATCCTTCTGTGCCTCAGTCTCCAACCTCTACTCTATGTAACAGTCCTTCTGCACCTCACTCTCCAACATCTGCTCTTTGTAAGTTCTTTCTACAACCCAGTCCCCAAACACTGCCCTCTGTAACAGTTCTTCTGCACGCCTTCTCCTAACTCTCCTCTCTGTAACAGGCTTTCTGCACCCCAATCTCCAAAGTCTGTTCTCTATAACAATCTTTCTGCTCCCCAGTCTCCAACCTCTGCACTCTCTAACAGTCCTGCTGTACCTCGGTCTACAATCTCTGCTCTCTGTAAGATCCTTCTGCAACCTTGTCTAGAAACTCTGCTCTCTGTAACAGTCCTTCTGCACCTTTTTCTCAAAAATCTATTCTTTCAACACTCATTCTGCACCCCATTTGCCAACACCTACTCTCTGTAACAATCCTTCTGTACCGCAGTCTCCAAACTCTTCTCTCTGTAAC
>NW_027523004.1:0-27071 GCF_052094955.1 Ictidomys tridecemlineatus | reverse complement strand
TCTTTCTGCAACCCAGTTTTTAAACTCTGCACTCTGTAACCGTCCTTCTGCACAACAGTATCCAAACTCTGCTCTGTGTAAGAGTTCTTCTGTATTGCAGCATCCAACCTCTGCTCTCCGTAACGGGTCTTCTGCACCCCAGTCTCCAAACTCTGCTCTCTGCAATGATCCTACTGGACCCAGTCTTCAACCTCTGATTTCTGCAACAGTTTATCTGCACCTCAGTCTGAAAATTCTGCTCTCTGCAAAAAACTTCTGCACCCCTGTCTCCAACCACTGCTCTCAGTAACAGTCCCCTGCACATCAGTCTCCAACCTCTGCTCTCTGTAAGATCCTTCATCAACCCAGTCTCCAAGCAGTACTCTCTGTAAAAGACCAGCTCACCCAAGTCTCCAAATTCTTCTCTCTGCAAGGATTATTCTCCACACAAGTCTCAAACCTCTGCTCTCTGCAACAGTCCTTTTGCACCACAGTCGACAACCTCTGCTGTCTGCAACAGTCCTTCTGCACGCCAGTCTCCAACCTCTGCTTTCTGTAACCTTCCTTCTGCACCCGAGTCTCTAACCTCTGCTCTCTGTAACCATCCTTCTCCACCTCAGTCTCCAACCTCTGCTCTTCGTAACAATCCTTCTGCACCTTATTCTCCAACCTCTGCTCTCTGCAACAGTCCATTGCACACCAATTTTTAAATTCTACTCTCAGCAACAGTCCTTTTAACTCCAGTCTCCAAGTTCTTCTCTGTGCAACGATTCTTCTGGAACTCAGGCTCCAACGTGTGCTCTCTGCAACAGTCCTTCTGGACCACAATTTCCAACCTCTGCTCTCTGTAAGATCTTTCTGCACGCCAGGGTCCAAAATCTGCTGTCTCTAAAATTCCTTCTCCACCCCAGTCTGTAACCTCTGCTTTCTTCGAAGGTCCTGCGGCACCCCAGTCTCCAACCTCTGTCCTCTGTAACAGTCCTTCTTCTCCCCAGTCTCCAACATCTGCTCTCTGTAACAGTCCTTCTGTACCGAAGTCTCCAACCTCATCTCTCTGTAACGGTCCTTCTGCAACTCAGTCTTTAACTTCTACTATTCATATCAGTCCTTCTAAACCCCAGTCTCCAACCTCTGTGCTCTGTATCTATCCTTCTGCACCCCAGTCTCAAACCTGTGCTTTCTGTAACCGTCTTTCTGCACCCCAGTCTAAAACCTCTGCTCTCTGCAACAGTCCTTCTGCACCAGTCTCCAAACTCTGCTCTCTCTATGATTCTTCTGCACTCCAGTTTCCAAACTCTACACTCTGTAACATTCCTTCTCCAACCCAGTCTTTAACCTCTGCTTTCTGCAAGTGTCCTGCGGCACCCCAGTCTCCAAACTCTGTCCTCTGAAACAGTTCTTCTGCGCCCCAGGCTCCAACATATGCTCTCTGAAACAGTCCTTCTGAAACGCAGTCTCCACCCTTCACTCTCCGTAACTGTCCTTCTGCAACCCAGTCTCCAAACTCTGCTTTCTGTATCAGTCCTTCTGAAGCCCAGTCTCAAACCTCTGTTCTCTGTGTATATACTTCTACACCTAGTCTCAAACCTGTTCTCTCTGTAACATTTCTTCTGCACCCCAGTCTCCAACCTCTGCTCTCTGTAACAATTTTTCTATACCGCAGTCTCCAAATTCTGGTCTCTATAAAGGTCCTTTTGCACCCCAATTTCCAACCTCTGCTTACAATAACAGTCCTTCTGTACCTCAGTCTACAAACTCTGCTCTCTGTAACAGTTTTTCTACACCTCAGTCTCCAACCTCTGCTCTCTGTAAGATCTTTCAGCAACCCAGTCTCTAAACTCTGCTCTCTATAACAGTCCTTCTGCACCCCAGTCTCCAACCTCTTCTCTATGTAACAGGCATTCTGCACGCCAGTCTTCAAACTCTGCTCTCTGTAGCAGGCCTTCTGCACCCCGGTCTCCAAACTCTGCTCTCTGCAATGATCCTACTGCACGCCAATCTCCAACCTCTGATCTCTGCAACACTCCTTCTGCACCTCAGTCTCCAACATCTTTTCTCTGTAAGATCCTTCTGCACCCCTGTCTCCAAGCTCTGCTCTTTGCAATGATCCTTCTGCACCCCAGTCTCCAACTTCTGCTCTATGTAAAAAAACTTCTGCACCTCAGTCTCCAACATCTACTCTCTACAACAGTCCTTCTGCACCCCAGTCTCCAAAATCTGCTTTCTGCAACAGTCCTTCTGTACTGCAGTCTCTAAACTCAGCTCTCTGTAACGCTCTTCTGCACCCCATAATCCTATCTCTACTTTCTGCATCAGTCCTTTTGCACCCCAGTCTCCAACATCTGCTCTCTCTACGAGTCCTTCTTCACCTCAATCTCCAACGTCTACTTTCGGCAACAGTCTTTCTGCTCTCCAGTCTCCAAAGGCTGCTCTCTGTAACAGTCCTTCTGCACCTCAGTCTCCAACCTCTGCTTTCTAAAACAATCCTTCTGCACTCCAGTTACCAACCTCTTCTCTCTTCAACAGTCCTTCTGCACCCCAGTGTCCAAAATCTGCTGTCTGTATCAGTCCTTCTACACCCCAGTCTCCAAACTCTGCTCTCTGCAAGGATCGTTCTGGACCCCAGTCTCCATCGTCTGTTTTCTACAACAGTACTTCTGCACAACAGTCTCCAAAATCTTCTCTCTGTAAGATTTTTCTGGTCTCCAGTTTCCAAAATCTGCTCTCTCTAACATTCCTTCTCCACTGCAGTCTCTAACCTCTGCTTTCTGAAAGGGTCCTGCGGCACCCCAGTCTCCAACGTCTGTCCTCTGTAACACTCCTTCTGTTCCCAAGTCTCCAACATCTGCTCTCTGTAACACTCCTTATGTACCGTAGTCTCCAAACTCTGTTTTCTGTAACGGTCCTTCTACAACCCAGTCTGCAACCTCTGCTATTTTAATCAGTCCTTCTGAACACCAGTCTCCAACCTCTGCTCTCTGTATCTATCTTTCTACACCTCAGTCTCCAACCTGTGCTTTCTGTAACAGTCCTTCTGCACTCCAGTCTCCAAACTCTGCTCTCTGTAACAGTCCTTTTATACGGCAGTCTCAAACCTCTTCTCTCTGTAACGATTCTTCTGCACACCAATTTCCAAACTCTGCTTTCTGAAACAGTCCTTTTGCTCCTCAGTGTCTAAACTCTGCTCTCTTTAACAGTCTTTCTACACCTCAGTCTCCAACCTCTGCTCTCTGTAACAGTACTTCTGCACCTCAGTCTGAAACCTCTGCTCTCCAGATTTTTCTGCACCTCAGTCTCCAACCACTGCTCTCTGTAAGTTCCTTTAGCAAACCAGTCTCCAAACTGTGCTCTCTGTAAAAGTCCTTCTGCACCCCAGTCTCCAACCTTTCTTCTCTGTAACAGGCCTTCTGCACGCCAGTCTCAAAACTCTGCTCTCTATAGTGGGCCTTCTGCATGTCAGTCTCGAACCTCTGCTCTTTGCAATGATCATACTGCACCCCAGGGTCCAACTTCTGATCTCTGGAAGAGTCCTTCTGTACCTCAGTCTCCAAATTCTGCTCTCGGTAAGATGCTTCTGCACCCCTGTCTCCAACCTCTGCTCTCTGTAACAGTCCTTCTGCACCACAGTCTCCAAAGTCTACTCTCTGCAACAGACCTTTTTTACCCCAGTCTCCAACCTCTTCTCTCTGCAACACCCCTTCTGCAACCCAGTCTCCAACCACTGCTCTCTGCAACAATCCTTCTGCAACCAAGTCTCAAAATTCTGCTCTCTGTAACAATCCTTCTTCACCTCAGTCTCAAAACTCTGTACTCTGCAACGTTCCTTCTGCAACTCAGTCTCAAACCTCTACTCTCTGTAACAGTTCCTCTTCACCTCATTCTCCAACCTCTTCTCTCTGTAAGAACCTTCTCCAACCTAGTCTACAAACTCTGCTCTCTGTAACAGTCCTTCTGCACACCAGTCTCCAAACTCTGCTCTCTGCACTGATCCTTCTTCACACCAGTCTACAACCTCTGCTCTATAAAGAAGTACTTCTGAACCTTAGTCTCCAACATTTGCTCTCTGCAAAAGTCCTTCTGCAACTCAGTCTGAAAACTCTGCTCTCTGTTACGACCCTTCTGCACCCAAGTCTTCTAACTCTTCTCTCTGTAACAGTCCTTCTGCACCTCAGTCTCCAAACTGTGCTCTCTGTTTGATCCTTCTGCAACCCAGTCTTTAAACTCTGAACTCTGTAAAGTCCTTCTGCACAACAGTCTCCAACCTCTGCTCTCTGTAACAGGACTTCTGGAAACCAGTCTCCAAACTCTGCTCATTGTGATAGGCCTTCTGCACCCCAGTCTCCAACCTCTTCTCTCTGCAACGATTCTTCTCCACCCAAGTCTCCTACATCTACTCTCTGCAACAGTCCGTTTTCACCCCAGTCTCCAATCTCTGCTCTCTGTAAGATCCATCTGAACCTCAGTCTCCAACCTCTGCATTTTGTAACAGTCCTTCTGCACCCCAGTCTAAAACATCTGCTCTCTGCAACAGTCCTTCTGCACCACAGTCTCTAACCTCTGCTTTTTGTAAGATTCTTATGCACTCCAGATTCCATCCTCTGCACTCTGTAACATTCCTTCTCCACCCCAGTCTCCAAACTCTGTCCTCTGCAACAGTCCTTCTGCTCCCCAGTCTCCGACATCTGGTCCTTCTGTACTGCAGTCTCAAACCTGTGCTCTTTGTAACGGTCCTTCTACACCCAAGTCTCCAACCTCTGCTTTCTGTATCAGTCTGTCTGAACCGAAGTCTCCAACCGCTGTTCTCTGTATCTATCCTTCTGCACCTCAGTCTCCAAACTCTGTTCTATGCAACGGTCCATCTGCACCTCAGTCTCCAACCTCTACTCTCTTTAACAGTCCTTCTGCACCCCAGTCTCCAATATCTGCTCTCTGCAACAGTAATTCTGTACTTCAGTTGGAAAACTCTGCTTAATGCAAAGAACCTTCTGCACCTCAGTCTCTCAACTCTGCTCTGTTTAAGATCCTTCTCCAACAGTCTTTAAACTCTGCACTCGGTAATCGTCCTTTTGCACAACAGTCTCCAACCTCTGCTCTCTGCAAAAGGACTTCAGCAACCCAGTCTCCAACCACTGTTCTTTGTAACAGGTCTTCTATACCCTAGTCTCCAAACACTTCTCTCTGCAAGGATTCTTCTTCACACCAGTGTTAAACCTCTGCTCTCTGCAACAGTCCTCTTGCACCACATTCTCTAACCTCTGCTCTCTGTAACAGTTTTTCTGCACCTCATTCTCCAAACTCTGCTCTCTGCATCAGTCTTTCTGAACCCCACTCTCCAACCTCTGCTCTCTCAAAAGTCCATCTGAACCCCAGTCTCCAACATCTGCTCGCTGCAACAGTGCTTCTACACCTCAGTCTCCAACTCTACTTTCTGCAATGATCTTGCTGAACCCCAGTCTCCAACGTCTGCTCTCTGCAAAAGTGCTTCTGGACAACAATCTCCAAGCTCTGCTATCTGTAACAATCCATCTGCACCCCTGTCTGCAACCTCTGCCCTCTGTGAGATCCTTTTGCAATCCAGTTTCAAACTCTGCTCTCTGTAACAGTGCTTCTGCCAACCGATCTCCAACCTCTGCTCTCTGCAATGATCCTTCTTCACCAAAGTCTCCAACCTCTGCTTTCTGCAACAGTCCTTCTACACCCCAGTCTCCAATATCTGCTCTCTGCAACAGTTCTTTTGCACCTCAGTCTGAAAAGTCTGCTCACTGCAAAAACCCTTCTGCACCACAGTCTCCTACTTCTGCTCTCTATAACCGTCCTTCTGCACATCATTCTCCATACTCTGCTCTTTGTAAGATCCTTCTACAACCCAGTCTTTAAACTCTGCACTCTGTAACAGTCCTTCTGCACAACAGTCTCCAAACTCTGCTCTCTGTAACATTACTTCTGCCACCCAGTCTCCAAACTCTTCTCTCTGTAACAGAACTTCTGCACCCCAGTCTTCAACCTTTTCTCTCTGCAACAATTCTTCTCCACCCCAGTCTCCAGAATCTGCTCTCTGCAACACTCCTTTTGCACCCCAATCTCAAAACTCTGCTCTCTGTAAGATCCATCTGAACCCCAGGCTCCAAACTCTGCTCTCTGTAACAGTCCTTATGCATCCCAATTTCCAAACTCTTCTTCCTTTAACAGTCCTTCTGCACCACAGTCTCCAACCTCTACTCTCTAAAACAGTCCTTAGGCACTCCAGTCTCCATCATCTGCTCTCTGCAACAGTCCTTCTGCACCCAGTCTCTGTGGTGAGCCGTTTCTGTGAACTGTGGCCGCCATTACAAGATGGCGCTGATAAGCGCCGTGGCCTGTGATAAACAACTTCTTTTTTTGGGAGAGTTGGCACGTAGCTGTAAAACACCATATGAGAAAGATCCACGTGGCAGTTGTGCATTGGGGCTTGATGTGCTTTATCAAGGCTGGGGTGCTCGGGTGAAGTAGTAGGGGTAGTAGTAGTGGTAGAGTAGAAGTAGAAGTAGGATTAGTGGTAGTAGTAGTAGTAGTAGTAGTAGTAGTAGTAGTAGTAGTAGTAAGAGAAGCTTCCAGAGACACATAATTAAAGGCCTGAATAAACCGCTGAGAGAAGAATCCTGTGTCGTGTCCTCCTTGCTGGCGAGGGGTCGTGGCAAGTCTCCAATCTCTGCTCTCTGCAACAGTCCTTCTTCACCCCAGTCTCCAAACTCTGCTCTCTACAACGATACTTCCGGACCCTAGTCTCCAAACTCTACTCTCTGTAACAGTCTTTCTGTACCAAAGTCTTCAAACTCTGCATTATGTAACCGTCCTTCTGCTCCCCAGTCTTCAACCTGTTTTCTCTGCAATGATTCTTCTGCACCCCAGTCTCCAACGTCTTCTCTCTGCAACAATCCTTCTGCACCCCAGTCTCCAAACTCTGCTCTCTGTAAGATCTTTCTGCACCTCAGTTTCCAAACTCTGCTCTCTGTAACATTCATTCTCCACCCCAGTCTCCCAACTCTGTTTTTTTCAATGATCCTTCTGCACCCCAGTCACCAACCTCTGTTCTCTGCTACAGTCCATCTGAACCCAAGTCTTCAACCTCTGTTATCTGCAACAGTCGTTCTAAACTCATTCTCCAACCTCTGCTCTGTGAAACAGTTCTTGTGCACCATAGTGTCCACCATCTGCTCTCTGCCACAGTCTTTTTGTACACGAGTCTGCTCTCTGTAACGGTCCTTATGCACCTCAGTTTCCAAAATCTCCTTTCTGTATCAGTCCTTACTCACCCCAGTCTCATAACTCTACTCTCTGAAACATTCCTTCTGCACATCAGTCTCCAAACTCTGCTCTCTGCAACAGTCCTTCTTCTTCCCAGTCCCCAACCTCTGCTCTCTGCAACAGTCCTTTTACACCCCAGTTTCCAACATGTGCTGTCTGCAACAGTCCTTCTACACCTCTGTCTCTAAACTCTACTGTCTGTAACTGTCCTTCTGCACCTCAGTCTCCAACCTCTGCTCTCTGTAATAGTCTTTCTGCACTCTAGCCTCCAATATCTCCTCACTGCAACCGTCCTTCTGCAATCCAGTCTTTAACTTCTGCACTCTCAACAGTCCTTCTGCACCTCAGTCTGAAAACTCTGCTCTCTGCAAGTATCCTTCTGCACCCCAGTCTCCAACCTCTGCTCTCTGTAACAGTCCTAATGCATCTCAGTCTCCAAACTCTCCTCTATATAAGATCCTTCTGAAACCCAGTATACAAACTCTGCTCTCTCTAACAGTCCACCTGCTCCCCAGTCTCCAAACTCTGCTCTCTAGAACAGGCCTCCTGTACCCCACTCTATAAACTCAGCTCTATGTAACAGGCCTTCAGCACCCCAGTATCCAACCTATTCTCTCTGCAATGATCTTTCTACACCCCAGTCTCCAACATCTGAACTCTGCAACAGTTCTTCTGCACCCCAGTCTCCAACCTCTGCTCTCTTGAAGATCCTTCTGCACCCAGTTTCCAATCTCTGTTCTCTGAAACAGTCCTTCTGTACCCCAGTCTCCAAACTCTGCTCTCTGTAACAATGCTTGTGCTCATCATTCTCCAAACTCTGCTCTCTGCAACGGTCTTTCTACACCTCAGTCTCTAACCTCTGTTGTCTGCAATAGTCCTTGTGCACCCCAGTGTGCAACCTCTGCTCTCTGTAAAAGTTCTTCTGTACCACAGTCTCCAACTTCTGCTCTCTGTAACGGTCCTCTGCACCGCAGTCTCCAAACTCTGCTTTCTATATCAGTCCTTCTACACGCCAGTCTCAAAACTCTGCTCTTTGTAACAGTCCATCTGAACCTCATCTCCAACCTCTTATCTCTGCAACAGTCCTTATGCACCTCAGCTTCAACCTCTTCTCTCTACAACAGTCCTTTTGTACCCAAGTCTCCAAACTTTGCTTTCTAGAACAGTCTTTCTGCACCCCAGTCTTTAATCTCTGCTCTCTGTAAGATCCATCTGCAACCCAGTCTCAAACCTCTGCTCTATGTAATAGTTCTTCAGCACCTCAGTCTCCAACATCTCTCTCTGTAGAAATCCTCCTTCACGTCAGTCTCCAACCGCTGCTCTCAGCAACGGTCCTTCTGCACCTAAGTCTCCAAACTCTGTTCTCTGCAACAGTTTTCCCGAACCCCAGTCTCAAACCTCTGCATTCTGCAACAGTCCTTCTGCACCCCAGTCTCCAACCTTTGCTCTCTGTAACAATCCTTCTGCTCCTCAGTCTCCAAACTCTTCTCTCTGCAATGGTCCTTCTGCACCCCTGTCTCCAAACTCTGTTGTCTCCAACAGTCCTTCTTCACCTCAGTTTTCTGCACCCCAATCTCCAACCCCTACTCTCTGCAAAAGTCGTTCTGCACCCCAGTATCCAACCTACTATCTAGAAAACTCCTTCTGCACCCAAGTCTCCAACATCAGATCTCTGCAACAGTCCTTCTCAACCCCAGGCTCCAAACTCTGCTCTCTGTAACACTTCCTCTGTTCTGCAATTTCCAAACTCTTCTCTCTGTGACTGTCTTCTGAACCCCAGTCTCCAACCACTGCTTTTTCTATCAGTCCTTCTGCACTCAAGTATCCAACCTCTGCTCTCTGTAACAGGCCATCTGCACCTCAGTCTCCAAATTCTGCTTTCTGCAAAGGTCCTTTGGCACCCTAATCCCCATCCTCTGCTCGCTGCTACAGTCCTTTTACACCCAAGTCTCAAACCTCTGCACTCTACAACAGTCCTTCTGCACTTCAGTCTCCAACATCTGCTCTCTGCAATGGTCTTTTTGCACCTCGGTATTCAACATCTATCTCTGTAACAGTCCTTCTGCACCTAAGTCTCAATTCTCTTCTCTCTTTAACAGTCCTTCTGCACCCCAATCTCCAACCTCTGCTCTCTGGAGCAGTCCTTCTGCACCTCAATCTCCAAACTCTGCTCTCTGTAAGATCCTTATGCACCCCAGTCTTAAAACTCTGCTCTCAGTATCAGTCCTGCACCTTAGTCTCCAAACATGCTCTCTGTAACAGTTTTTCTGCACCTCAGTCTTCAACAACTGCTCTCTGAAACAGTATTTCTGCACCCCAGTCTCCAACCTCTGCTTTCTAGAACAGTCCTTCTATACCCCAGTCTCCATAATCTACTCTCTGCAACGAACCTTCTTCACCCCAGTCTCCAACGTCTACTCTCTGCAGCAATCCTCATCTCCAACCTCTGCTCTCTAGAACAGTCCTTCTATACCCCAGTCTCGATAATCTACTCTCTGCAATGATCCTTTTGCTCCCCAGTCTCATACGTCTGCTCGCTGCAAAATTTTTTCTATACTCCAGTCTCGAAACTTTCCTCTCTGTAAGATCCTTCTGCACCCCAGTTTCCAAACGCTGCTCTCTGTAACATTCCTTCTGCACCACAGTCTCCAACCTCTGCTCTCTTTAACAGGCCTTCTGCACCCCAGTCTCCAACCTCTTCTCTGTGCAACAATCCTTATGCACAGCAGTCTCCAACATCTGTCTCTGCAACTGTCTTTCTGCACCTTAGTCTCCAAAGTCTCCTCTCCTTAACACTCCTTCTGCACCGCAGTCTCCAACCTCTGTTTTCTGTAAGGTCGTTCTGCACCCCAGTTTCCAAACTGTGCTCTCTGTAACATTCCTTCTCCAACTCAGTGTAAAACCTCTGCTTTCTTTAATGGTCCTGCTGCAACCCAGTCTCCAACATCTGTTCTCTGCAGCAGTCTTTCTACTCCCCAGTCTCAAACCTCTCCTCTCTGTAACAGTCTTTCTGTACCAAAGTCTCCAACCTCTGCTCTCTGTAACGTTCCTTCTGCATCCCAGTCTCAAACCTCTGCTTTCTGTATAAGTTTTACTGAACCATGGTTTCCAACCTCTGCTCTCTGTAGCAGTACTTTTGCACCTCTGTCTCAAACCTCTAAACTCTGCAACCTTACTTCTGCACCCCATTCTCTAATATCTGCTCTCTGTAAAAGTCATTCTGCACCCAAGTCTCTAACCCCTGCTCTATGCAACAGTCCTTCTGTACCACAGTCTCCAACCTCTGTTCTCTGTACCGGTCCTTCTGCACCCCAGTCTCAACCTCTGCGTTTTTTATCAATAATTCTGCACCCCAGTCTCAAACCTTTTCTCTCTGTAACATTCTTTCTGCAACTCAGTCTCCAACCTCTGCTCTCTGCGACAGTTCTTCTACACCCCAGTCTCCAAACTCTGCTCCCTGCACCAGTTCTTCTGAACCCCAGTCTCCAACATCTGCACTCTTAAACAGTTCTTCTATAAACCATTCTCCAACCTCTGCTCTCTTTAACAGTCCTCTTATATTGCAGTCTCCGAACTCTGCTCTCTGCAACGGTCTTTCTGCACCCCAGTCTCCAAACTCTGCTTTCTGTATCAGTTTTTCTGAACCCCAGTCTCCAACCTCTGCTCTCTGTAACAGTCCTTATGCACCTCAGTCTCCAAATTCTTCTCTCTGCAACAGTTCTTCTGCACCCAAGACTCCGAAACCTGCTCTCTGTAACAGTCCTTCTTCACCCCATTCTCCAACCTCTGCTATCTGCAACAGTCCTTCTACACCCCAGTCTCCAACCTCTGCTCTTTGTAACAATCCTTCTGCAGCTCTGTCTCCACCTCTGCTCTCTGCAATGTTCCTTCGGCACCTCAGCCTCCAACCTCTACTCTATGTAACAGTCCTTCTGTGTGGTGAGCCGTTCCTGCGGACTGTGGTCGCCATTACATGATGGCGCTGGCTCCACTGTGGTCTGTGAAGGACAACTCCGTATCAGAGAGAGTTAGCGTGTTGTCAACTCCTTATCAGAGAGAGTTGGCGTGTTGTTTTCTAACACCCTGTGAGAAGGGTCCACGTGGCAGCTTCGCATTGGGGTTCGCGGTGCTTTATTAAGGCTGGGAGGGGCATCCGAGAATTATTAGAAGAATTATTAGAAAAATATCAAGGGCATGAATAAACTGCTGAAAGAAGATTCCTGAGTCGCGTCTTCCTTGCGGGCAAGGGGGTCGTGACAAGTGGTGCCGAAACCCGGGAGAAAAGAGAAAAAAACGAAAAACCCAGGAACCCGAACTTTCAGCAGCCAGGGAGGCGCGCCGGTAAGTCCCAGGTAAGGTGGGACCCGCTGTTAAAAAGCGGAAAGCTCCTCTGTCAATAAAGAGGGAGCGTTAAAAGGTAACTGCTCCTCTGTAAATAAAGAGAGGGCGTTACATTTCATAGAAATTGCACTCTGTATTTTCGTTTTTGTTTTCTGTGTATTTTCGTTTTGTTTTTCGTGTATTTTCACTTTCATTTTCTGTGTTTTCTTGTGTTGCGTCATGGGTGCCGTGACTTCAAGTCCACTTCTTCTGGCCCTAGATGGCCTTTTACGTTCCAAGGGACTGGAGGTGAAACGCAGTACCTTAGAGAGATTTTTACAGAGGGTAGATACAGCTGCACCGTGTTTCGCATTTTCGGGCAGCCTCACTACACCCAGCTGGGATAAATTAGGCAAGGATCTTGATTTTGCTCGTGAGCAGGGCCTACTAGAGGGTGGGGTGGTACCCCTCTGGAAGATGGTCCGTAGTTGCCTTACAGATGGCAGATGCCAGGAAGCGCTTGTTAAAGGGCAAGAAGTTTTAGAACAATTACATGAGGAAAAGTCAGAAACAACAGAGAGCGAAGTGTCGCAGGAGGAGGGGAGTGTGCGGGGCATGGAGAACGGGAGGAGATGACTGTATCCAGATCTCAGTGTGCTGCACATGCCCCCATGCGAAAGTGGGTCAGAGGTAGTTGACAATGAAGAGGAGGAGCCGGAGACGCTGTCTCGGCAGCTAGGGAGTTTAGGTAAAGGGAACAGTGATACACAAAGGCTCAAAAAGGGACGGCCTCCCGATCTGCCTCCGTATGGCGGGGGTGTTTCAGGACGAAGTTTCCACGCCCAAACATGGAGGGCTGTTAACGCTGAGATGGGTCTTGCTTATCCAGTTTTTCAGGATGATAATAGGGGAAGATTTCATGAGCTTTTGGATTTCAAAATTGTAAAGACCCTGGCGGAGTCTGTGCGCACTTATGGGGTTGATGCCGCTTTTACACTAACTCAGGTGGAGAATCTGTCTAGATACTGCATGACTCCCTCTGATTGGGCTAGCCTCCTTCGGGCTTGCGTCTCCCTAGGCAAATATTTGGACTGGAGAGCATTTGTGCTAGAGGGCGCAGCAGAGCAGGCCGCCCAAAATCATGCAGCAGGACACCCCCATTGGGACAAAGACATGCTTTTGGGGCAAGGGAGATTTGCTAATCAACAGACAGGATTTCCTCTTGAAGCATATGACCAGATTAATAATATTTGCATTCGGGCATGCAAATCACTTCCAAATAGAGGAGAGGTGTCTGGTAACCTGACTAAAATTATACAAGGCCCTACAGAACCCTTTTCAGATTTTGTAGCAAGGATGGTGGATGCTGCTGGAAAGATTTTTGGAGATCCTGATAGAGCCATGCCCCTTATCAAGCAATTGGTTTTTGAGCAATGCACCAAAGAATGTAAAGCAGTAATTACCCCTTATAAAAATAAAGGCATAGAGGCATGGACGAAGGTGTGTAGAGAGATTGGAGGACCTTTAACTAATGCAGGTCTTTCAGCTGCTGTCCTTCGAATTACAAAAAGGGGCGGTTCTGGTGCCAGAACATGCTTCCGCTGTGGTCAGCCTGGTCATCTCAAGCGTGAATGTCCCAAAAAGGACAATTTCAATGGACCTCCCCATGGTGGCTTTTCCAATGGCCCTCGTTTACCGGGGTTGTGTCCAAGATGTAAAAAGGGGAAGCATTGGGCAAAAGAGTGTAGATCAGTGAGAGACATCCATGGGCAGCCTATTTTAACTGGGTCAAAAAACGGCCGAAGGGGCCCTCGACCCCAGGGCCCACAAATATATGGGGCAGTGGAGAATGTCACACCCGAACCCGAGACATGGCCATCTCTACGCCATCCCATGAGACGCGGAGAGCCACTACAGGTGCAGCGGGATTGGACCTCTGTTCCACCTCCAGACTCGTATTAACACCTAAGATGCGAGTCCAGTTGGTGGAAACTGAGTTCAAAGGGCCTTTACCACCTGGCACTGTGGGCTTATTGATTGGAAGTGCTTCCTCTATTTTACAAGGTCTTCATGTTTTTCCTGGAGTCATAAGCCCTGATACTGTGGGGACTGTAAAAGTCATGGTGGAAGCTCCAAGAGGCATTGTGTCTATCTCCCCAGGGGATCGGATTGTTCAATTACTAATTTTGCCTAGTTTACATAACCACTTCCCAGCTGACTCACGGTCACGGATGGGAAGTGAGATTGGTAGCACTGGAGGGAATTGTGTTTATTTGTCACTGGGTATCAGCAACTGCCCCACCTTGGAATTAATCATAGAGGGTAAATCTATTGTGGGACTGCTGGATACAGGAGCAGATCGTAGTATTATAGCTCTTAAAGACTGGTCTAAGGGATGGCCAGTACAGACTTCTGATCAATCCTTAAGAGAACTTGGATATGCCCAAGCTCCTCAAATTAGCTGCAGACATCTATCCTGGAAGAACCAGAGGGACACAGTGGTACCTTTCAACCTTATGTGCTTGATTTACCTATTTCTTTATGGGGCCATGATCTGATGAAAGACATGGGGTTCACCCTTAGTAAAGACTATTCCCTAATGTCTCAACAGATTATGCAAAATATGGGGTATAAGCCAGGTTTAGGACTAGGAAAACATCTACAGGGGCGTAAACCCCCTGTGCAAGGTCGTCAAAAACTTGACAGATTCGGTCTGGGTTTTTCATAGGGGCCGCTGGGGCTCAAATACCCATAACTTGGCTCACCGAGGAGCCTGTTTGGGTGCCTCAGTGGCCCCTTCCCTCGGCTAAATTGGCAGCAGCCCATGACCTATTTAAAGAACAACTTGACTTGGGCCACATTCAACATTCTACTTCTCCATGGAATACTCCCATATTTGTCATTAAGAAAAAATCAGGGAAGTGGCGCCTACTGCATGATTTACGAGCAGTTAATGCTCAAATGCAACTTATGGGGCCAATTCAAAGAGGGCTGCCGCTGCTTTCCTCTGTTCCTCAGGGCTGGCATATCATTGCTATTGACATTAAGGACTGTTTCTTTTCTATTCCTTTGCATCCTAAAGACTCACAGCGTTTTGCCTTCACCCTTCCCTCGTGTAATCACGAGGAACCAGATCAAAGGTTTGAGTGGGTTATTTTACCACAGGGAATGTCTAACAGTCCCACGATTTGTCAGATGTATGTAGGGAAGGCACTCGCACCTCTCAGACAAAAATATCCTTCCATCAAAATTATTCATTATATGGATGATGTATTATTGGCAGCCAAATTAGAGCAGTCAGTTAATGAGGCCTATAAAGACCTGGTGAAGTTGTTAGCTCAATATGGATTACATATTGCACCTGAAAAGGTTCAAACAGGGGATTCTATTAAGTATTTGGAAGCGACGATTGGATATGACATATTAAAACCACAAAAAGTTACTATAAGAACTCAGGATCTCCAAACTCTAAATGATTTTCAAAAACTGTTGGGAGATATTAATTGGATAAGAGGTTATTTACATATTCCTAATATCGTGCTCCAGCCTTTGTATGCTATTCTTAAGGGTGATCCAGATATTACTTCCCCTCGTACCCTCACTAAAGAGGCCAGAGCAGCCCTTATAAAAGTAGAAGAAGCTATACAACATGCTACTCTATGCAGGCTCCAGAGTGATAAACCTTTCCAGTTATGTGTGCTTGCCACTATGCGGCAGCCTACTGGAGTACTGTGGCAAGATGGGCCTTTACTATGGATCCACCCACATGTATCCCCAGGAAAATCTTTAGAATACTATCCTGATGCTGTTGCAACGTTAGCACTTAGAGGGATTCAACAGAGCATTCAATTTTTCGGACAAGCACCTTCTTCTCTTATCACACCCTATTCTAAAGTTCAAATTAATGTTTTGTGTGCTACTCTAGACAACTGGGCCATTCTATGTTGCTCGTTTCAAGGGGATATTGATAATCATTACCCTTCTCATCCATTACTCCATTTTGTTAAAGAACATCCCATCATTTTCCCTAGAGTAACTTCACCCACTCCAATTCCGGGGGCTGTTAACATTTTTACTGATGGCTCTAAGTCTGGAATGGGAGCTTATGTGATTAATGACTCTCCCCCTGTCCAGCCATCAATTTGCTCCTGGAAATCCACAATGGGTAGAACTACAAATTGTCATTGAAGTTTTTAAACAGTGTTCTTTTCCTTTCAATCACATTTCGGACTACATCTATGTGGTGCAGGCGCTCAAAATTCTGGAGGCTGTAGGAGCTATTAGTGACACCCATAATGTATCTGCTTACTTTAATCAGCTTTGACAGCTTATCTGTAGCCATACTGCCCCTTTCTATCCAATGCACATTCGGGCTCACACCTCTCTTCCTGGCCCGTTTATCACAGGGTAATGCCTGTGCTGACTCGGCAACTAGAAGCCAGTTGGTATACTTGGCCTCCTCCTTAGAAGAAGCTAAATTTTTTCATCACAACTTTCATGTCAATGCTATGACACTGCGCAGACGTTTTTCCATCTCAAGAGCGGATGCTCGTCAGATAGTATTACAATGTCCCCATTGTGTCACATTTCTATATCCTCCTACTTATGGTGTAATCCCACGAGGATTGAAGCCATTAGTTGTCTGGCAAATGGAAGTAACTCACGTGCCTGACTTTGGTACCCTCAAATATGTACATGTTTCTATTGACACATACTCTGGAATTATTCATGCTTCTGCTTTATCGGGAGAAAAGGCACGTACTGTCATTACTCATTGCTTAGAAGCATGGGCAGCATGGGGTGCACCTGCCTCCATTAAGACTGATAATGGACCTGCTTATACTGGCAGACATTTTACATCTTTTTGTTCTACTATGGGAGTACATCTTGCTCATGGGTTGCCTTACAATCCTCAAGGGCAAGGCATTGTTGAACGTGCCCACCGCACCTTAAAAGAAACCTTAGAAAAACAAAAAGGGGGAATAGGAGTTGACCACACTCCTAAAGAACGCCTGTCCTTAACTCTTTTTACCATTAATTTTTTGAATTTGGATATTCATGGCCACTCTGCGGCCGATAGACATGTGTCCCCTCAGCCCTCTGTGACTGGCTATGTTAAGTGGAAGGATGTTCTTACGGGCCAATGGAACGGCCCTGACCCCGTGCTGACATGGGCACGAGGATCTGTATGTGTTTTCCCCAGGATCGCATGGAGCCGCTGTGGATCCCTGAACGCCTGACAAGAAGAGTCTCGAGATCTACTAACCAGCAGCAGGAGGTGCCACAACAGTCCCATGATGAGGAGCTTCATTCTGATGAGTGCTCTGGCTTTGATGCTGGTGCCAATGGTACAGATGACACCAATGCAGTGGTGAGCAGTGGCACGGGCATGGCCAATGCCAATGCCAGTTCATAGTAATTTTAGTGTCCTCCCCACTCTTTTTTCTACCTCATGTGAGATGTCTGCTCCTTGTACCTCTCCTAGAGGGGACATGGAAAATATTTTTAATCAGTCTCAAGTTAATCTCACAGGAGTTTTTTGTTTCAGCCTTGGGAACACTAATTGTATTAGCCTTAAGACCAAAAATTTGACTAACTGGGAGGACCCATTGCGGTCCAGTCGAGTCTCAGGGAGCATTCTCAGTGCTGTATTGAGCCAAGTAGTTTCAGGGAAGCAATCAGGCTCAGGGACCCCCGCAAATAGCTCTGTTTTAAACATAACTACTTTAGCTATTATCTCCGAAGTACTAATCCCAATGCCTCCTTCTTCTAATAGTACTTGCAACGCCACTCATTTCAAGGCCTCTCCTTACTGTACCCCTAATTTTGGTTTTCCCCCAACATTTATGGCTTGTCAGGATCATTCTTGGGAGAAACATCAAGTTGCTAAAGGTTTCTCCTTTCCCCCCCTCTTAAGAGATATGTTTATAACTTTAACAACAATGCCAACTCCTCTACAGGAACAGGTTGGTCCTGGTTTCAATGGCTCATTTCCAATGAGAAGGGGGCTTCAGCCGATATTTCTGCTTTGGCTCAATTACTAGGAGCCAAAAGTTGGCTGGCTAATGTTTCTGGCACTACTAAGGAGATTGAACTAGGTAATAGGCTTACATCTGTTTCTTTCAACTCTCTGTTACATAATGCCACATTGCCTCCTACAATGGTCTGTATCCAATCCCCGTTCCTGTTCCTTTTAGCTAATGACACCTCATCGGGGATGCTGGATTGTTCTAATATTACCTGTTTCTTATCTGAGTGTTGGAATGGTTCTTGGACTGTAGCAGTGATTATGAAAATTCCAACTTTTGTCCCAATCCCAGTCACTGCGGATTCAGATAAATTTCCTATAGTAGAGCTACTTAGAGTCTGCAGAGATTTTGGAATCACAGCAGCTATAGTGACAGCCGTGGCGGCATCTGCTGCTGCAGCAGTTACGGCCGGAGTAGCCATGGCCAGTCAAGTGCAAACTGCTGCCACCATTAATCAAGTTGCTCAACAAATGTCCACTATACTTGAATCGCAAAATATGATTAATCAACATATTTTGTCAGGGATTTTAGCTGCCAACCAAAGAATAGATTTTCTTCAAGCTCAGGTAGAGGAATTGGCTGACCTAGTACTTTTAGGCTGCATTGACCAACGTGCACATTTATGTATAACCTCTGTCAGATTTAATGATTCCAG
This sequence comes from Ictidomys tridecemlineatus, assembly GCF_052094955.1. Classification (NCBI taxonomy): domain Eukaryota; kingdom Metazoa; phylum Chordata; class Mammalia; order Rodentia; family Sciuridae; genus Ictidomys; species Ictidomys tridecemlineatus. The sequence continues at coordinate 8,804 of NW_027523004.1, read as the reverse complement.
GAATGCTTCCCACATCATTGGTGGATATTTGGCCGGGAATTGGTCCATGGAAGCGGAAGACATGATCCAGTCTCAACTAACCCAGATAGCTGTCTTGAATAGTACCCGTGTCAATCCTGTGACTCTGGGTCAATTCACCAATTGGATATCTTCTGTTTTTTCCTTTTTTAAAGAGTGGGTGGGAGTAGGCATTTTTGGTGCACTGTGTTGTTTTGGTATGTTCCTCTGTTTGTGGTTTCTCTGTCGCCTTAAAGCTCGTAGTGCTCAAGATAAGGCTATGATCATACAAGCTCTTGCAGCTTTAGAACATGGTAACTCGCCACAGGTCTGGCTTGCGCATCTTAAACAGTAAATCTTTGACATGGTCATTGCACCCCAAGTTATTGTAACATTGCACTGGGATTGACATGTCTTTCCTCGTTATTCTCTTAGTGTCAGAAAGCCTTTGCACTCTGCCGATCTTGCTACCATTGCACGCAGATGGGTTTCCACACTAGTGCTTTGACATGGTCGTTGCACCCCAAGTTCTTTTAACATTGCACTGGGTTCGACATGTCCTTCTTTTGTCTTTCTTTTAGTGCTGGAAAGCCCTTGCACTCTGCAGGTCTTGTTGCCATTGCACGCAGAAGGGTTTCCACACTGGTCTTTAGCTATCGCCTTAAAGCTCATGCCTTTCTTTCAGGGTGCTGCCAATTTGTTTGTAGTTGTACTTCTAGACAGCCACAGTTCAACCTCAGCTATTCCCTCTTACTCACCATTGTCACGATACAGGATGCGAGGCAAGGCACTGCACTTGAGTGATTCATTGAGAAGAGGGACCTCAAGGGGAGCATGTCCTATTGCATGCGGGTTTGACGTGTCCACGCCCCGCCCCACAAAAAAAGGCGTTGGCTGATATGGTGTCAGATCTGGGGAAGGCGCCCCCTAGGGCTGGGATATACTATGCAGCCACTTCTGCACAGTGGGATAGGACCTCTACTCTCGCCTGTATTGTCTTAGTAAAACAAAAAGGGGAAGCTGTGGTGAGCCGTTCCTGCGGACTGTGGTCGCCATTACATGATGGCGCTGGCTCTGCTGTGGTCTGTGAAGGACAACTCCGTATCAGAGAGAGTTGGCGTGTTGTCAACTCCTTATCAGAGAGAGTTGGCGTGTTGTTTTCTAACACCCTGTGAGAAGGGTCCACGTGGCAGCTTCACATTGGGGTTCGCGGTGCTTTATTAAGGCTGGGAGGGGCATCCGAGAATTATTAGAAGAATTATTAGAAAAATATCAAAGGCCTGAATAAACTGCTGAAAGAAGATTCCTGAGTTGCATCTTCCTTGCGGGCAAGGGGGTCGTAACACTTCTGCACCTCATTCTCCAACCTCTGCTATCTGTAGGATCCTTCTTCAACCCAGTATCCAAACTCTGCCCTCTGTAACAGTTGTTATGCATCCCTTCACCAAACTCTGCTTTCTGTAACAGGCCTTCTGCACCACAGTCTCCAACCTCTGTTCTCTGTAACAGTCCTTCTGCGCCCCAGTCTCCAACATCTGTAATCTCCAACAGTCCTTCTGCACCTCAGTCTAAAAACTCGGTTCTCTGCAACGATCCTTCTGCACCCCAGTCTCTAAACTCTGCTCTCTGTAACAGTCCTGTTCCACCTCAGTCTCCAACCTCTGCTCTCTGTAAGATCCTGCTGCAACCCTGTCTCCAAACTCTGCTCTCTGTAACAAACCTTCTGCACCTCATTCTCCAACTTCTGCTCTCTGTAACAGTCCTTCTGCAACTCAGTCTCCAAACTCTGCTCTCTGTAACATTGCTTCTCTACACCGTCTCAAACCTCTGCTCTCTGCAACGGTCTTTCTGTAGAACAGTCTCCAACCTCTGTTTTTGGCAACACTCTTTCTGCACCCCAGTCTACAAACTCTGCTCTGAGTATCATTTCTTCTGCACCTCAGTATCCAAACTCTGCTTTATGTAAGATCTTTCTGCAACCCAGTCTCCAAACTCTGCTCTCTGTAACAGTTTTTCTGCACCCCAGTCTCAAACCTCTGCTATGTGCAACAGTTCGTCTGCACCACAGTCTCCATCCTCTGCTCTCTGAAAGATCCTTCTGCACCCCAGTCTCCAAATTCTGATCTCCGTAACAGTCCTTCTTCACCCCAATCTCCAACCTCTGCTCACTGTAACAATCCTTGTGCACCTCAGTCTCCAACCTCTGCTTTCTACAAAAATCTTTCTGAACCCCAGTCTCCAACCATTGCTCTCAGTAACATTTCTTCTGCACCTCAGTCTCCAAACTCTGCTCTATGTAAGATCCTTCTGCCACCCAGTCTCCAAACTCTGCTCTCTGTAGCAGTCTTTTTGCACCCCATTCTCCAACCTCTGCTCTGTGCAACAGTTCGTCTGCACCCGACTCTCCAAACTCTGCTCTCTGTATGATTCTTCTGCACCTTAATCTCAACACTGTGATCTCTGTAACAGTTCTTCTTCACCCCAGTCTCCAACCTCTGCTCCCTGGAACAATCTTTCTGCACTCAAGTCTCCAACTTCTGCTCTCTGAAACACTTCTTCTGTACCTCAATCTTTAAAATCTATTCTCTGAAACAGTCGTTTTGCATCCCATTCTCCAACCTCTGCTCTCTGCAACAGTCCTTCTGTACCCTGGTCTCCAAACTCTGCTCTTTGTAACAGTCCTTATGTACTGCAGTCTACAACCTTTGCTGTCTGTAAGGTTCATTCTGGACCAAAGTCTCCAACCTCTGCTTTCTGTATCAGTCCTTCTGCACGCCAGTCTCAAAACTCTACTCTCTGTAACAGTCCTTCTGCATCTCAGTCTCCAAAATCTGCTCTCTATAACAGTCCTTCTGCACCCCAGTCTTTAAACTGTGCACTCTTCAACAGTCTATCTACACTCCAGTCTTCAACCTCTGCTCTGTGTAACAGTCCTTCTGCAACCCAGTTTCCAATCTCTGATCTCTGCAAAGATCCTTCTGCATCCCAGTCTCCAACATCTGCTTTCTGCAACCATCCTTGTGCACCCAAGTCTCCAACCTCTGCTCTCTGCAATGATTCTTCTGCACAACAGTCTCCAAACTCTGCTCTCTGCAATAATCCTACTGCACCCCAGTCGCCGGAGTCTGAGGTGCAGAAAGACTTTTTCAGAAAGCAGAGGTTGGCAATTGGTGTGAAGAAGGACCCTTATAGAGAGAAGAGGTTGGAGACTGCAGTACAGAAGGACTGTTACAGGGAGCAGAGTTCGGAGTCTTGGGAGAAGAATGACCATTGCAGAGAGAAGATGTCGAAGACTTGGGTGAAGAAGGACTGTTATAAAGAGCAGACATTGGAGACAGAGGTGCAGAAGGATAGTTACAGAGAGCAGAGATTGGAGATTGAGGTGCAGAAAGAGTGTTGCAGAGTGCAGAGGATGGAGACTGTGGTGCAGAAGGAGTGTTACAGAGAGCAGAGTTTGGAGATTGTTGTGTAGAAGAACTGTACAGAGAGCCGAGGATAAAGACTGGGGTGCAGAAGGATTGTTACAGAGAGCAGAGCCTTCCTTCTCTGCAACAGTCCTTCTGCATCACAGTCTCCAAACTTTTCTCTCTGTAAAAGTCCTTCTCTTCTGGAGTCTCCAAACTCTTCTCTCTGTAACGGTCTTTCTTAAGCCCAGTCTCCAACCTCGGCTTTCTGTATCAGTTCTTCTGCACCCCAGTCTCCAAACTTTGCTCTGTGTATCAGTCCTTTTGCACCTCAGTCTCCAACCTCTTTTCTCTGCCTCAGTCCTTTTACACTCCAGGAACCAAACTCTGCTCTCTGCAACATTTATTCTGCACCCCACTCTCCAACCTGTGCTCTCTGTAACTGTCCTTCTGCAACTCAGTCTCCATCCTCTGCCCTGTCTAACAGTCCTTCTGCACCCCAGTCTCCAACATCTGCTCTCTGCAACGATCCCTCTTCTACCCAGTCTCCAACCTCTGCTCTCTGTAATAGTCCTTTTGTATCGCAGTCTCCAACCTCTTCTTTTTGTAACGGTCCATCTGCACCCCAATTACCAACCTCTGCTTTCTATAACAGTCTCCAAACTCTGCTCCCTGTAGCAGACGTTCTGCACCTCAGTAGCCAACCTTTGTTCTCTGCAACAGACCTTCTGCACCCCAGTCTCTAACCTCTGCTCTCTGAAACAGTTCTTCTTCACCGCAATCCCAAACCTCGGCTCTCTGTAATGGTCCTCTGCACCCCAGTCTCCAAACTCTGCTTTCTGTATCAGTCCTTCTGCACCTAAGTCTCCAAACTCTGCTCTCTGTAACAGTCCTTCTGCACCTCAGTCTTCAACCTCTGCTCTCTGCAATTGTCCTTCTGCACCTCAGTATCAAACCTCTACTCTCTGTGACAGTCTTTCTGCATCTCAGTCTCCAACCTCTACTCTCTGTAAGGTACTTTTTCAAACCAATCTCCAAAATCTGCTCGCTCTAACAGTCCTTCTGCACCCCTTCTCCAAACTCTGCTCTCTGTAACAGGAGTTCTGCACCCCAGTCTCCAACACCTCCTCTCTGAAACAGTCCTTCTGCACACAAGTCTCTAACCTCTGCTCTCTGCAACAGCACTTCTGCACCCCAGTCTCCAACATCTGCTCTCTGCATTTGTCTTTCTGCACCTCAGTCTGAAAACTCTGCTCTCTTCCACGATCCTTCTGCACCCCAGTCTTCAACCTCTGTTCTCTGCAACAGTCCTTCTGCATCCCAGTCTCCAACCTCTGCTCTCTGTAACAGTCCTTCTGCACCTAAGGCTCCAAATTCTGCTCTCAGCAACAGTCCTTCTGCAACCCCATCTGTAACCTCTGCTGTCTGCAACAATCATTCTGCACCCCAGGCTCCAACATCTGATTTCTGAATCAGTCTTGTACCCCAGACTCCGAAATCTGCTCTCTGTAACAGTCCTTCTGCACCTCAGTCTCCAACCTCTGCTCTCTGCAATGATCCTTCTTAACCACAGACTCTAGCCTCTTCTCTCTGCAACGATCCTTCGGCACCCAAGTCTTCGAACTCTGCTCTCTGCAACAGTGCTTCTTTACCCCAGTCCCCAACCTCAGCTCTCTGCAAGATCCTTCTGTACCCAAGTCTCCAAACTCTACTCTCTGTAACAATCCTTCTGCACATCAGTCTCCAAACTCTGCTCTCAGCAACGGTCCTTATGCACACCAGTTTCCAACTTTTGTTCTCTGCAACAGCCCTTTAGTACTACAGTCTTCAAAATCTGCTATCTGTAACAGTCCTTCTGTACTGCAGTCTCGTACCTCTGCTCTATGTAACGGTCCTTCTTGACCCCAGTCTCCCACCTGTGCTTTCGGTATCAGTTTTTCTGCACCCCAGTCTCCAAGCTCTGCTCTCTGTAACTTTCCTTCTGCACCTCAGTCTCCAACCTCTGCTCTCTGTATCAGTCTTTCTGCACCCCAGTCTCCAAAGTCTGCTCTCTGAAACAGTAATTCTACACCCCAGTCTCCAACCTCTGCTCTCTAGAACAGTCCTTCTATACCCCAGTCTCCATAATCTGTTCTCTTCAACGATCCTTCTGCACCCCAGTTTCCAACATCTATTCTGCAACAGTCTTTCTGCAACCCAGTCTCCAAATTCTGCTCTCTGTAAGATCATTCTGTACCCCAGTCTCCACTCTCTTCTCTCTGCAATGGTCCCTCTGAACCCTAGTCTCTAACCTTGTTTTCAAAAACACTTCTTCTGTATAGCAGTCTTCAAATTCTGTTCTCCGTAAGGGTCCTTCTTAACCCCAGTCTCAAACCTCTGCTTTCTGTATCAGTCCTTCTGCACCACAGTATCCAAACTCTTCTCTCTGTAAGAGTATTTCTGCACCTCACTCTTCAATCTCTGCTCTCTGCAACAGTCCTTCTCCACCCTAGTCTCCAACCTCTGCTCATTGTAACAGTCTTTCTGTACTGCAGTCTTTAACCACTGCTCTCTGCAATGGTCCCTCTGCACCCGAGTCTCCAACCTTGTACTCAACAACAGTTTTTTCTGTACCGCAGTCTTCAACCTATGTTTTCTGTAAGGGTTCTTCTCCAACCCAGTCTTTAACCTCTGCTCTCTATAACGGTTCTTCTGCACCCGATTCTCCACACTCTGTGTTATGTATCAGTCATTCTGCACCCCAGTCTCCAACCTCTGCTCTCTTTAACAGTCCTTCTATGCCTCAGACTCTAATCTCTGTTCTCTGCAACAGTTTAACTGTGTCCCAATCTCCAACCTCTGCACTCTGCAACAGTCCTTATGCACATCTGTGTCCAAACTCTGCTCTCTTTAAGATCCTTCTGAAACCCAGTCTCCAACCTCTGCTTTCTGCAATGGTCCTTCTGCACCCCAGTCTTCAAATTCTGATGGCTACAATAGTTATTCTGCACCCCAGTCTAAAACCTCTGCTCTCTGTAACAGTCCTTCTGTACTGCAGTCTTCAAACTCTGTTCTTTGTAACGGTCCTTCTGCACCACATTCTCCAACCTCTGTTTTCTGTATCAGTCCTTTTGCACCACATTCTCGAAACTCTGCTGTCTGTATCGGGCTTTCTGCATCTCAGTCTGCAACCTCTGCTCTCTGCAATAGTCCATATTCAACCCAGTCTCTAATTTCTGCTCTCTGCAACATTCCTCCTGCACCTCAGTCTTCAACATCTGCTGTCTGCAACAGTCCTTCTCCAACCAAGTCTCCAAACTCTGCTCTCTGCAACAGTCCTTCTGAACCCCAGTCTTCCACCTCTGCTTTCTGTATCAATCCTTCTGCACCCCAGTCTTTAAACTCTGCTCTCTGGAACAGTTCTTCTACACCCCAGTCTCCATACTCTGCTCGCCCCAATGATCCTTCAGCACCCCAGTCTCCAACCTCTGGTCTCTACATCAGTTCTTTTGCACCCCAGTCTCAAACCTCTGCTCTCTGTAACCGTCATTCTCAACCGCAGTCTCCAACTGCTGTTCTCCATAAGGGTCCTTATGCACCCCAGTATCCAACCTCTGCTTCGTGTATCTGTCGTTTTGCACCACAGTCTCGAAACTCTTCCCTCTGTAACAGTACTTCTGCAAGTCAGTCTGCAAGCTCTGCTCTCTGCAACAGTCCTACTGCACCCCAGTCTCCATCCTTTGCACTCTGCAACAGTCTTTTTGCACCCCAGTGTCCAAACTCTGCTCTCTATAACAGTCTTTCTGTACTGCATTCTCCAACATCTGCTCTCTGTAAGGGAACTTCTACAACCGAGTCTCCAACCTCTGCTTTCTGTATAAGTCCTTCTGCACCCCAGTCTCCAATTTGTGCTCTGTGTAACTGTCCCTATGCACCTTAGTCTCCAACCTATTCTCTCTGCTACAGTCCCTATAGACCCCAGTCTCCAACCTCTGCTCTCTCTAACAAGCTTTCTGCACCTTCGTCTACAACCTCTGCTCTCTGCAATGGTCTTTCTGCACCTGAGTCTCCAACCTCTGCTCTCTGTTACAGTGCTTCTAAACCTCAGTCACCAAACTCTGCTCTATGTAAGATTCTTCTGCAACCCAGTCTCAACACTCTGCTCTCTGTAAAAACCTTCTGCACCACAGTATCAAAACTCTGCTCTCTGTATCAGTCTTTCTGCACCCCAGTGAGCAAACCTCTGCTCTTAGTAACAGTCCTTCTGCATCTCAATCTCCTACATCTGCTCTCTGCAATAGTCCTTCAGCACTCCAGATTCCAACTTTTGGTTAGTGCAAAAGTCTTTCTACACCCCAGTCTCCAACCTCTGGTATCTGAAACAGTCCTTCTGCACCCCAGTCTCCGAAATCTGCTCTCTGTAACAATATTTCTGTGCCTCAGTCTCCAACATCTACTCTCTGTAACAGTCCCTCTGCATCTCACTATTCAAAAACTGCTCTCTGTAAGTACCTTCTGCAACCCATTCTTCAACTTCTGCTCTCTACAAAAGTCTTTCTTAAAAACAGTATCCAACCTGTGCTCTCTGAAAAAGTCCTTTTGTACCCTAGTCTCCAATCTCTGCTCTCTGCAACAGTCCTTCTGTACTGCAGTCTCCAACTTCTGCTCTCTGCAACGAACCTTATGCACCCCAGTCTCCAACATCTGCTCTCTGCATAAGTCCTTCTGCACCTCATTCTGAAAATTTTGCTTTCTACAACAATCCTTCTGCACCCCAGACTTCAACATCTGCTCTCTGTAACAGTCCTTATAAACCTCAGTCTACAAACTCTGCTCTATGTAAGATCCTTGTGCAACACAGTCTCCAAAATTTGCTCCCTGTAACAGTCCTTCTGCACCTCAGTCTCCAACCTTTGCTCTCCATAACAGTCGATCTATACCTCAGTCTGAAACCTCTTCTCTCTACACAATCTATCTGAACCCCAGTCTCCAACCACTGCTCTCTGTAAAAGTCCTCCTGCACCTCAGTCACCAAACTCTGCTCTCTAAGTTTCTTCTGCCACCCAGTCTCCTAACTTTGCTTTCTATTACAGTCCTTCTGCACCCCAGTCTTCAACCTCTGCTCTATTTAACAGGCCTTCTACACCCCAGTCTCCAAACTCTGCTCTCTGTAACAGGCCTACTGCACCCCAGTCTCCAAACTCTTCTCTCTGCAACAATCATTCTACATCTCAGTCTCTAACATCTGTTCTCTGTAAGATCCTTCTGCAACCCAGTCTCCCAACTCTGCCCTCTATAACAGTTCTTCTGCATCCCTTCTCCCAACTCTTCTCTCCGTATTAGGCCTTCTGCACCCCAGTCTCCAAAGTCTGTTCTCTATAACAAGACTTCTGCACCCCATGTCTCCAACCACTGCTCTCTGCA
>NW_027523003.1:0-65065 GCF_052094955.1 Ictidomys tridecemlineatus | reverse complement strand
CTGTACCACAGTCTCCAATCTCTGTTCTCTGTAAGGGTCCTTCTGCACCCCAGTCTTCAACCATGGTTTCAGTATCAATCAGCACCACATTCTCCAAACTCTGCTCTTTGTAACAGTCCTTTTGCACCTCAGTCTGCAACCTCTGCTCTCTGCAATAGTCCTTCTGCACACCAGTCTACAATCTCTGCTCTCTGCAACAGTCCTTCTGCACCCCAGTCTCTAAAATCTTCTCTCTGCAACAGTCGTTCCTCACCTCAGTCTCCAAACTATGTTCTCTGCAACAGTCCTTCTGCAACCCAGTCATCAAGCTCTGCTTTCCGTATCAGTATTCTGCACCCCAGTCTCCAACTTCTGCTATCTGTAACAATCCTTATGCACCTCAGTCTCCAACCTCTACTCTCTGCAGCAGTCCTTCTCCACCACAGTCTAAAACCTCTGCTCTCTATAACCGGGCTTCTGCACCCCAGTCTCCAACCTCAGCTCTCTGTAAAGTCCTTCTGCACCTCAGTCTGCAAACTCTGCTCTCAGTAACGATTCTTCTGCCCCTCAGTTTCCAAGCACTGCTCTCTGTTACAGGCCTTCTGAACCCAAGTCTCCAACCTCTGCTCTCCGCAACAGTCCTTCTGCACCCCAGTCTCCAACCTATGCTCTCTGTAACAGTCCTTCTGTACCGCAGTCTCCAAATTCTGGTCTTTGTAAGCGTCCTTCTGTACTTCAGTTTGCAACCTCTGCTCTCTGAAACACTCCTTCTGCACCCCAGTCTCCAAATTTTGCTCTCTGTATCAGTTTTTCTGTACATCAGTATCCAAAATGTTCTCTGTGTAAATGAGCTACTGCACCCCCGTCTTCAACCTCTGCTCTCTGTAAAAGTCCTTCTGCATTACAGTCTCCAAAATCTGCTCTCTTAAACGATCTTTCTACAAACCCAGTCTCCAAACTCTGCTCTCTGCAACGATCCTTCTGCACCCCAGTCTCCAATGTCTGCTCTCTGTAAAAGTCCTTCTGAACCCCAGTCTCCAAAGTCTGGTCTCTCTAACCGTCCTTCTGCACCTCAGTCTCCAACCTCTGCTCTATGCAACAGTCTTTCTGCACCCAAGTCTCCAACATCTGCTCTCTGCAACAGTCCTTCTACACCCCAGTCTACAACTTCTGCTCTCTGCAACAGTCCTTCTACACCCCAGTCTCCGTACTCTGCTCACCCCAATGATCCTCCTGCAACCCAGTTCCAACCTCTGTTCTCTACAAAAGTTCTTCTGCACCCCAGTCTCCAACCTGTGCTCTCTGTAATAGTCCTTCTGTACCGCAGTCTCCAGCCTCTGTTCTCCGTAAGGGTCTTTATGCACCCCAGTATCAAACCTCTGCTTTCTGTATCAGTCGTTTTTCACCAATGTCTCGAAACTCGGCCCGATGTCACAGTCTTTTTGCAACTCAGTCTGCAACCTCTGCTCTCTGCAACAGTCCTTCTTCACCTTAGTCTCCAACCTGTGCTCTCTGTAAGGGTCCTTCTGCACCTGAGTATCAAACCTCTGCTTTCTGTATCAGTCCTTCTGCACCCCAGTCTTCAACCTCTGCTCTCTGTAACAATTTTGCTGCACCTCAGTCTTCAACCTCTGCTCTCTGCAACAGTTTATCTGAACCTTAGTCTCCAAACTTTTCTGTCTGTAACAGTGCTTCTGCACCTCAGTCTCCAACCTCTGCTCTCTTTTTTTTTTCTGCTCTCTTTAATATCCTTCTGCAACCCAGTATTCAAACTCACCTCTCTGTAACAGTCCTTCTACACCACAGTGTCCAAACTCTGCTTTCTGTATCAGGCCTTATGCACCCGAGTCTCTGATCTCTGATTTCTGTATCAGTACTTCTGCACCCCAGTCTCCAACCTCTGCTCTCTGCAACGATCCATCTGCACCCTAGTCTCCAACCACTTCTCTCTGCAACAGTCCATGTACACCTCAATCTCATACATCTGCTCTCTGCAAAAGTTTTTCTGTACCTCAGTCTGAAAACTCTGCTCTCTGCAATAATCCTTCTGCACCATAGTCTCAAACCTCTGCACTCTGTAACAGTCCTTCTCTACCTCAGTCTCCAACTTCTGCTCTGTATCAGTCCTGCACCCCTGTCTCCCACATCTGCTCTCTGTAACTGTCCTTCTTCAACTCAGTCTCCAACCTCTGCTCTCTGTAACATCTTTCTGCAACCCAGTGTTAACACTCTGCTCTCTGTAACAGTCCTTCTACACCACAGTGTCCAAACTCTGCTTTTTGTATTAGGCCTTCTGAACCCCAGTCTCCAACCCCTGATTTCTGTATCAGTCCTTCTGCACCCCAGTCTCAAAACTCTGGTCTCTGCAATGATCCTTCTGCACCACAGTCATCAAATTCTGTTCTCTTCAACACTTCTTCTGAACCCCAGTCTCCAAACTCTGCTCTCTGTAACAGTCCTTCTGTTCCACAGTCTCCAAACTCTGTTTTTTTAAGGGTCCTTCTGCAAACCAGTTTGCAACCTCTGCTTTTTGTATCAGTCCTTCTGCACCACAGTCTCCAAACTCTGCTCTCTTAACAGACCTTCTGCACCTCAGTCTGCAACCTCTCCTCTCTGCAATAGTCCTACTGCACCCCAGTCTCCGAACACTGCTCTCTGTAACAGTCCTTCTGCACCTCAGTCTGCAACCTCTCCTCTTTGCAATTGTCCTACTGCACCCCAGTCTCCGAACACTGCTCTCTGTAACAGTCCTTCTGCACCCCAGTCTCCAACCTATGCTCTCTTCAACAGTCCTTCTGCACCCCAATCTCAAACCTCTACTCTCTGCAACTGTCCATCTGCACTCAAGTCTCTAAACTCTGCTCTCTTTAGCAATCCTTTTACACCCAAGTCTTCAACTTCTGCAATCATCAACATCCTTCTGCACCTCAGTCTCCAACCTCTGCTCTCTGCAAAGGTCTTTCTGCAACACAGTCTTCAACATCTACTCTCTGTAACAGTCCTTCTGCACCTCAGTCTCCAACCTCTGCTCTCTGTAATATCCTTCTGTAAACCAGTCTCCAATCTCTTCTTTCTGTAACAGTACTTCTGAACCCAGTCTCCAAACTCTGCTCTCTGTAACAGTCTTTCTGAACCCAAATCTCCAAACTCTGCTCTCTGAAACAATCCTTTGGCACCCCCAGTCTCCACCCTCTGCTCTCTGTAACGATCCTTTTGCACCCAAGTCTCCAACCTCTGTTCTCTTCAACAGTCCTTCTAAACATCATTCTGAAAACTCTGCTCTCTGCAACGATCTTTCTGGACACCGGTCTCCAACCTCTGCTCTCTGTAACAATCATTCGGCACCTCAGTAAACAACCTCTGCTCTCTGTAAGATCCTTCTGCCACCCAGTCTCCAAACTCTGTTCTATGTTACAGGCTTTCTGCACCCCAGTCTTCAATCTCTGCTCTCTGTAACAGGCCTCCTGCACCTCAGTCTCCAAACTCTTTTCTCTGCAACGATCCTTCTGCACCACAGTCTCCAACCTCTGCTCTATGTTACAGGCCTTCTGCACCCCAGTCTCCAATCTCTGCTCTCTGTAATATCCTTCTGCACACCTGTCTCCAAACTCTGCTCTCTTTAACAGTCCTTCTATTCCGCAGTCTCCAACCTCTATTCTCTGTAACGATCCTTCTGCACCCCAGTCTCAAAACTCTGCTTTCTGTATCCGTCGTTCTGCACCCCAGGCTTCTACTTCTGCTCTCTGCAACAGTCCTTCTGCACCCCAGTCTTCAAACACTGCACTCTGCACAGTCCTTCTGCACTCCAATCTCCAACCTCTGCTCTCTGCAACAGTCCTTCTGCATCTCAGTCTCTAAACTTTGCTCTCTGTAAAATCCGTCTGCACCCCAGTCTCTAACGTCCGCTCTCTGCAAAAATCATTCGGCACCCCAGTCTCCAACATCTACTCTCTGCAATGGTCCCTCTGAACCCCAGTCTTCAAACTTGTTCTCTACATCAGTTCTTCTGTACCGCAGTATTCAACCTCTGTTCTCTGTATGGTTCTTTCTGCACCCCATTCTCCAAACTCTGCTTACTGTATCAGTCCTTCTGCACCACAGTCTCCAAACTCTGCTCTCTGTAACAGTCCTTCTGCACCTAACTCTGCAACCTCTGCTCTCTGCAAATGTCCATCTGTACCCCAGTCTCCAAAACCTGCTCTCTACAACAGTCTTTTTCCACCCAAGTCTCCAACCTCTGCTCTCCATAACAGTCCTTCTGCACTTCAGTCTCCAAACTCTGCTCTCTGCATCAGTCCTTCAGCACCCCAATCTCCAATCTCTACTCTCTGCAACAGTCCTTCTTCACCCCAGTCTTCAACCCCTGCTCTCTGCAACAGTCCTTCTGCATCCCAATCTCAAACCTCTACTCTCTGCAAATCTCCATCTGCACTCAATTCTCTAACACTTCTCTCTGTAACAATCCTTCTACACTCATGTCTCCAACCTCTGCACTTATCAACAGTCCTTCTGCACCTCAGTCTCCAACCTCTACACACTGCAAAGGTCTTTCTGCACTGGAGTCTTCAACATCTACTCTCTGTAAAAGTCCTTCTGCACCTCAGTCTCCAACCTCTGCTCTCTGTAATATCCTTCTGTAAACCAGTCTCCAATCTCTGCTTTCTGTAACAGTATTTCTGAACACAGTCTCCAAACTCTGCTTTCTGTAACAGTCCTTCTGAACCCTAATCCCCAACCTCTGGTCTCTGAAACAGTCTTTTGGCACCCCCAGTCTCAACCCTCTGCTCTCTGTAACATTCCTTTTGCAACCAAGTCTCCAACCTCTGTTCTCTTCAACAGTCCTTCTAAACATCCTTCTGAAAACTCTGCTCTCTACAACAATCTTTCTGGACACCGGTCTCCAACCTCTGCTCTCTGTAACAGTCCTTCTGCACCTCAGTCAACAACCTCTGCTCTCTGTAAAATCCATCTGCCACCCAGTCTCCAAACTCTGCTCTATGTTACAAGCCTTCTGCACCCCAGTCTCCAAGCTCTGCTCTCTGTAACAGGCCTCCTGCACCTCAGTTTCCAACATCTTCTCTCTGCAATGATCTTTCTGCACTACAGTCTCCAACCTCTGCTCTCTGCAACAGTCCTATTGCACTGCAGTCTCCAACCTCTGCTGTCTGTAGTATCCTTCTGCACACCTGTCTCCAAACTCTGCTCTCTTTAACAGTCTTTCTATTCCGCAGTCTCCAACCTCTATTCTCTGTAACGGTCCTTGTGCACCCCAGTCTCAAAACTCTGCTTTCTGTATCCGTCATTCTGCACCCGAGGCTTCTACCTCCGCTCTCTGTAACAGTTCTTCTGCACCCCAGTCTCCAACCTCTGCTCTCTGCAACAGTGCTTCTTCACCCCAGTCTCCAAACACTGCACTCTGCACAGTCCTTCTGCACCCGAGTCTCCAACCTTTACTCTCTGCAACAGTCCTACTGCAACTCAATCTCAAAACTCTGCTTTCTCTATCCGTCATTCTGCACCCCAGGTTTCTACCTCTGCTCTCTTTAACAGTCCTTCTGCACCCCAGTCTCCAACCTCTGCTCTCTGCAACAGTCCTATCTCACCGCAGTCTCCAACCTCTGCTCTCTGTAATATCCTTCTGCACACCTGTCTCCAAACTCTGCTCTCTTTAACAATCCTTCTGCAGCCCAGTCTCCAACCTCTGCTCTCTGCAACAGTTCTTGTGCACCCCAGTCTCCAAACACTGCACTCTGCACAGTCCTTCTGAACCCCAGTCTCCAACATCTGCTCTCTCCAACAGTCCTTCTGCACCTCAGTCTCCAAACTTTGCTCTCTGTAAAATCTTTCTGCACCCCAGTCTCTAACGTCTGCTCTCTGCAAAAATTCTTCGGCACCCCAGTCTCCAACGTCTACTCTCTGCAATGGTCCCTCTGAACCCCAGTCTCCAACCTTGTTCTCTACATCAGTTCTTCTGTACCGCGGTCTTCAACCTCTTTTCCCTGTAAGGTTCCTTCTGCACCCCATTCTCCAACCTCTGCTTTCTGTATCAGTCGTTTTGCACCACAATCTCTAAACTCTGTTCTCTGTAACAGTCCTTCTGCACCTCACTCTGCAACCTCTGCTCTCTGCAACAGTCCGTCTGCACCTGAGTCTCCAAAATCTGCTATCTACAACAATCTTTTTCCACCCCAATCTCAAATCTCTACTCTCTGCAACAGTCCTTCTCCACCCCAGTCTCCAACCTCTGCTCTCTGCAACAGTCCTTCTGCATCCCAATCTCAAACCACTACTCTCTGCAACTGTCCATCTGCACTCAAGTCTCTAAACTCTGCTCTCTGTAACAATACTTCTACACCCAAGTCTAGAACCTCTGCACTCATGAACAGTCCTTCTGCACTTCAGTCTCCAACCACTGCTCTCTGCAACAGTCCTTCTGCACCCCAGTCTCCAAACACTGCACTCTTCACAGTTATTCTGCATCCGAGTCTCCAACCTCTGCTCTCTGCAACAGTCTTTATGCACTCAGTCATCAAACTTTACTCTTTGCAAAATCCTTCTGCACCCCAGTCTCCAACCTCTGCTCTCTGCAACAGTCCTTCTGCACCACAGTCTCCAAACACTGCACTCTGCACATTCCTTCTGCACCCCAGTCTCCAACCTCTGCTCTCTGCAACAGTCCTTCTGCACCTCAGTTTCCAAACTTTGCTCTTTTTAAAATCCTTCTGCACCCCAGTCTCTAACGTCTGCTCTCTGCAAAAATCTTTCGGCACCACAGTCTCCAACGTCTACTCTCTGCAATGGTCCCTCTGCACGCCAGTCTCCAACCTTGTTCTCTACATCAGTTCTTCTGTACAGCAGTCTTCAACCTCTGTTCTCTGTAAGGTTCCTTCTGCACCCCATTGTAAAACCTCTGCTTCCTGTATCAGTCCTTCTGCACCACAGTCTCCAAACTCTGCTCTCTGTAACCGTCCTTCTGCACCTCACTCTGCAACCTCTGCTCTCTGCAACAGTCCTTCTGCACCCCAGTCTCCAAACTCTGCTTTCTACAACAGTCTTTTTCCACCACAGTCTACAACCTTTGCTCTCTGGAACCATCCTTTTGTACTTCAGTCTCAAACCTCTGCTCTCTGTAACGGTTTCTTTTCACCCCAGTCTTCAAGCTCTGCTTTCTGTATCAGTTCTTCTGCACCCCGTCTCTAAAGTCTACTCTCTGTAACAGTCCTTCTGAACCTCAGACTTTAACCTCTGCTCTCTGCAACAGTCCTACTGCGCCTAAATCGCCAACCTCTGCTCTCTGCAACAGTGCTTCTTCACCTCAGTGTCCAAACTCTGCTCTCTGTATAATCCTTCTGAAACCCAATCTCAAACCTCTGCTATTTGCAATGGTCCTTCTGCACACCAGTCTCCAAACTCTGTTCTCTACAACAATTATTCTGCACCCCAGTCTCCAAACTCTGCTCTCTGTAACAGTAATTCTGTACCACAGTCTCCAATCTCTGTTCTCTGTAAGGGTCCTTCTGCACCCCAGTCTTCAACCATGGTTTCAGTATCAATCAGCACCACATTCTCCAAACTCTGCTCTTTGTAACAGTCCTTTTGCACCTCAGTCTGCAACCTCTGCTCTCTGCAATAGTCCTTCTGCACACCAGTCTACAATCTCTGCTCTCTGCAACAGTCCTTCTGCACCCCAGTCTCTAAAATCTTCTCTCTGCAACAGTCGTTCCTCACCTCAGTCTCCAAACTATGTTCTCTGCAACAGTCCTTCTGCAACCCAGTCATCAAGCTCTGCTTTCCGTATCAGTATTCTGCACCCCAGTCTCCAACTTCTGCTATCTGTAACAATCCTTATGCACCTCAGTCTCCAACCTCTACTCTCTGCAGCAGTCCTTCTCCACCACAGTCTAAAACCTCTGCTCTCTATAACCGGGCTTCTGCACCCCAGTCTCCAACCTCAGCTCTCTGTAAAGTCCTTCTGCACCTCAGTCTGCAAACTCTGCTCTCAGCAACGATTCTTCTGCCCCTCAGTTTCCAAGCACTGCTCTCTGTTACAGGCCTTCTGAACCCAAGTCTCCAACCTCTGCTCTCCGCAACAGTCCTTCTGCACCCCAGTCTCCAACCTATGCTCTCTGTAACAGTCCTTCTGTACCGCAGTCTCCAAATTCTGGTCTTTGTAAGCGTCCTTCTGTACTTCAGTTTGCAACCTCTGCTCTCTGAAACACTCCTTCTGCACCCCAGTCTCCAAATTTTGCTCTCTGTATCAGTTTTTCTGTACATCAGTATCCAAAATGTTCTCTGTGTAAATGAGCTACTGCACCCCCGTCTTCAACCTCTGCTCTCTGTAAAAGTCCTTCTGCATTACAGTCTCCAAAATCTGCTCTCTTAAACGATCTTTCTACAAACCCAGTCTCCAAACTCTGCTCTCTGCAACGATCCTTCTGCACCCCAGTCTCCAATGTCTGCTCTCTGTAAAAGTCCTTCTGAACCCCAGTCTCCAAAGTCTGGTCTCTCTAACCGTCCTTCTGCACCTCAGTCTCCAACCTCTGCTCTATGCAACAGTCTTTCTGCACCCAAGTCTCCAACATCTGCTCTCTGCAACAGTCCTTCTACACCCCAGTCTACAACTTCTGCTCTCTGCAACAGTCCTTCTACACCCCAGTCTCCGTACTCTGCTCACCCCAATGATCCTCCTGCAACCCAGTTCCAACCTCTGTTCTCTACAAAAGTTCTTCTGCACCCCAGTCTCCAACCTCTGCTCTCTGTAATAGTCCTTCTGTACCGCAGTCTCCAGCCTCTGTTCTCCGTAAGGGTCTTTATGCACCCCAGTATCAAACCTCTGCTTTCTGTATCAGTCGTTTTTCACCAATGTCTCGAAACTCGGCCCGATGTCACAGTCTTTTTGCAACTCAGTCTGCAACCTCTGCTCTCTGCAACAGTCCTTCTTCACCTTAGTCTCCAACCTGTGCTCTCTGTAAGGGTCCTTCTGCACCTGAGTATCAAACCTCTGCTTTCTGTATCAGTCCTTCTGCACCCCAGTCTTCAACCTCTGCTCTCTGTAACAATTTTGCTGCACCTCAGTCTTCAACCTCTGCTCTCTGCAACAGTTTATCTGAACCTTAGTCTCCAAACTTTTCTGTCTGTAACAGTGCTTCTGCACCTCAGTCTCCAACCTCTGCTCTCTTTTTTTTTTCTGCTCTCTTTAATATCCTTCTGCAACCCAGTATTCAAACTCACCTCTCTGTAACAGTCCTTCTACACCACAGTGTCCAAACTCTGCTTTCTGTATCAGGCCTTATGCACCCGAGTCTCTGATCTCTGATTTCTGTATCAGTACTTCTGCACCCCAGTCTCCAAACTCTGGTCTCTGCAACGATCCTTCTGCACCACAGTCTTCAACCTCTGTTCTCTTCAACACTTCTTCTGAACCCCAGTCTCCAAATTCTGCTCTCTGTAACAGTCCTTCTGTTCCGCAGTCTCCAAACTCTGTTTCTTTAAGGGTACTTCTGCACCCCAGTTTCCAAACTCTGCTTTCTGTATCAGTTCTTCTGCAACACAGTCTCCAAATTCTGCTCTCTTAGCAGTCCTTCTGTACCTCAGTCTGCAACCTCTGCTCTTTGCAATAGTCCTACTGCACCCCAGTCTCCAAACACTGCTCTCTGCAACAGTCCTTATGCACCCCAGTCTCCAACATCTGCTCTCTACAAAATTCCTTCTCCACCCCAGTCTCCAAAGTCTGCTCTTTTCAACAGTCCTTCTGCAAACCAGTCTACAACTTCTGCTTTCTGTATAAGTCCTTCTGCACCCCAGTCTCCAAACTCTGCTCTCTGTAACAGTTTTTCTGCACTTCAGTCTCCAAACTCTGCTCTCTGCATCAGTCCTTTGGCACCCCAATCTCCAATCTTTACTCTCTGCAACAGTTCTTCTCCACCCCAGTCTCCAACCTCTGCTGTCTGCAACAGTCCTTCTGCACCCCAATCTCAAACCTCTACTCTCTGCAACTGTTCATCTGCACACCAGTCTCAAACCTCAGTTCTGTGCAATTGTCCTTCTGCACACCAGTCTCAAACCTCTTCTCTCTACAACAGTCCTTCTCCACCCAGCCTCCAAACTCTGCTTTCTGTATCAGTCTTTCTGCACTCAAGTCTCTAACCTCTGCTCTCTGTAGCAATCCTTCTACACCTAAGTCTCCAACCTCTGCACTCATCAACAATCTTTCTGCACCTCAGTCTCCAACCTCTGCTCTCTGCAAAGGTCTTTCTGAACATCTATTCTCTATAACAGTCCTTCTACACCTCAGTCTCCAAACTCTGCTCTCTATAATATCCTTCTGTAAACCAGTCTCCAATCTCTGCTTTCTGTAGCAGTACTTCTGAACCCAGACTCCAAACTCTGCTCTATGTAAGAGTCCTTCTGAACCCAATCTCCAAACTCTGCTCTCTGAAACAGTCCTTTGGCACCCCCAGTCTCCACCCTTTGCTCTCTGTAATGATACTTTTTCACCCAAGACTCCAAACTCTGTTCTCTTCAACAGTCCTTCTAAACATATTTCTGAAAACTCTGCTCTCTGCAACGATCTTTCTGGACCCCAGTCTCCAAACTCTGCTCTCTGTAACAATGCTTTGGCACCTCAGTAACCACCTCTGCTTTTTTTAAGATCCTTCTGCCACCCAGTCTCCAAACTCTGCTCTATGTTACAGGCCTTCTGCACCCCAGTCTCCAATCTCTGCTCTCTGTAACAGGCCTCCTGCACCTCAGTCTCCAACCTCTGCTCTCTGTTATATCCTTCTGCACACCTGTCCCCAACCTCGGCTCTCTTTAACAGTCCTTCTATTCTGCAGTCTCCAACCTCTATTCTCTGTAACGGTGCTTCTGCACCCCAGTCTCCAATCTCTGCTTTTTGTACCCGTCGTTCTGCACCCCAGGCTTCTACCTCTGTTCCCTGTAACAGTTCTTCTGCATCCCAGTCTCCAACCTCTGTTCTCTGCAACAGTCGTTCTGCACCACAGTCTCCAAACACTGGACTCTGCACAGTCCTTCTGAACCCCAGTCTCCAACCTCTGCTCTCTGCAACAGTCCTTCTGCACATCAGTCTACAAACTTTGCTCTCTGTAAAATCCGTCTGCACCCCAGTCTCTAACGTCTGCTCTCTGCAACAATCCTTCGGCACCCCAGTCTCCAACGACTACTCTCTGCAATGGTCCCTCTGCACCCCAGTCTCCAACCTTGTTCTCTACATCAGTTCTTCTGTACCGCAGTCTTCAAACTCTGTTCTCTGTAATGTTCCTGGTGCACCCCATTCTCCAACCTCTGCTTTCTGTATCAGTCCTTCTGCACCACAGTCTCTAAACTCTGCTCTCTGTAACAGTCCTTCTTCACCTCACTCTGCAACCTCTGCTATCTGCAACAGTCCGTCTGCACCCCAGTCTCCAAAATCTGCTCTCTACAACAGTCTTTTTCAACCCCAGTCTCCAACATCTGCTCTCTGTAACCGTCCTTCTGTACTTCAGTCTCAAACCTCTGCTCTCTGTAATGGATTTTCTGCACCCCAATCTGCAAACTCTGCTTTCTGTATCAGTCCTTCTGCACACCGGTCTCTAAACTCTGCTCTCTTTAACAGTCCTTCTGCATCTCAGACTCCAACCTCTCCTTTCTGCAACAGTCCTACTGCGCCCTAATCTCCAACCTCTGCTCTTTGCAACAGTCCTTCTGCACTTTAGTGTTCAAACTCTGATCTCTGTAGGATCCTTCTGAAACCCAGTCTCCAACCTCTGCTATCTGCAATGGTCTACCTGCACCCCACTCTCTAAACTCTGTTCTCTACAACAGTACAACTGTTATTCTGCAACCCAGTCTCCAACCTCTGATCCCATTAACTGTCCTTCTGTACCGCAGTATCCAACCTCTGTTCTCTGTAAACGTCCTTCTGCACCCCAGTCTATAAAATCTGCTCTTCGCAAGAGACCTCCTGCACCCCAGTCTCCAACCTCTGCTCTCTGTAACATTTCTTCTTCACCCCAGTCTCAAAACTGTGCTCTTTGTTACTGTCCTTCTGCACCCTACTCTCCAAACTCTGCTCTGTGTAACAGTCCTTGTGCACTGCAGTCTACAACCTCTGCTCTCTGTAACTGTCCTCTTGCACCTCAGACTCTATCCTCTGCTTTCTGTATCAGTCCTTCTGCACTGAAGTCTCCAAACTCTGCTCTCTGTAACAGTCCTTATAAACCTCAGTCTTCAAATTCTGCTCTCTGTAACAGTTCTTCTGCACCCTAGTCTACAACCTCTGCTCTCTAATATAGTCCTTCTACACCCAAGTCTCCAACCTCTGCTCTCTGTAACAGTCCTTCTGCACCTCAGTCTCCAATCTCTGCTGTCTGTAAGATCCTTCTGCAACCCAATACCCAAACTCTTCTCTCTGTAACAGTCCTACTGCACCCCTTCTCCAAATTTTGCAATCTGTAAGAGGCGTTCTGCACCCCAGTCTACAATCTCTGCTCTCTAAAACGATCATTCTGCTCCCAAGTCTCTAACCTCTTCTCTCTGCAACAGTCTTTCTGCACCCCAGTCTCGAACATCAGCTGTCTGCAATAGTCCTTCTGCACCTCAGTCTGAATACTCTACTCTCTGCCACGATCCTTCTGCACCCCAGTCTCCAAACTCTGTTCTATGTAAAACTCCTTCTGCACGTCAGTCTCAAAACTCTGCTCTCTGTAAGATCGTTTTACTACCCAGTCTCCAAACTGTGCTCACTGTAACAGTCCTTGTTCACCCCAGTCTCAAACCTTTTCTCTCTTTAACAGGCCTTCTACACCCAAATCTCCAAACTCTGTAATGTGCAACGATCCTTCTGAACCCCAGTCTCCAAACTCTGTTCTCCAAAACAGTTCTTCTGTACCACAGTCTTCAACCGCTGTTCTCTGTAAGGGTCCTTCTTAACCCCAGTCTCCAAACTCTCTTTTCTGTATCACTTTTTCTGCACTACAGTCTTCAATCTCTGCTCTCAGTTACAGTCCTTCTGCACCTCACTCTGCAACCTCTTCTCTCTGCAACAGCCCTTCTACACCCCAGTCTTCAACTTTGCTCTCTGCAACACTCCTTCTGCAACCCAGTCTCCAAAATCTTCTCTCTGCAACAGACCTTCTGTACTGCAGTCTCAAACCTCTGTTCTCTGTAATGGTCCTTCTGCACCCCAGTCTCCAAATTCTGCATTCTGTATCAGTTTTTTGAACCCCAGTCTCCAACTTTGCTCTCTGTAACATTCTTCTGCACCTCAGACTCCAACCTCTGCTCTGTAAGATCTTTTGAAACCCAGTCTCCAAACTCTGCTTTCTGCAATAGTCCTTCTGCTCCCCAGTCTCCAACCTCGGTTCTCTACAACAGTTATTCTGCACCCCAGTCTCCAACCTCTACTCTCTGTAATGGTACTTCTGCACCGCAGTCTCCAACCTCTACTTTCTGTATCAGTCCTTCTGCACTCAAGTCTCTAACCTCTGCTCTCTATAACAGTCCTTCTGCACCTCAGTCTCCAAATTTTTCTCTCTGCAAAAGTCTTTCTCCACCCCAGTCTCCAACATCTGCTCTCTGCAACAGTCTCTGCACCCCAATCTCAAACCTCTCCTCCTTGCAACAGTTCTTCTGAACCCCAGTTTCCAACCTCCTCTCTGCAACAGTCCTTCTGCACCAAGTCTCAAACATCTGATCTCTCCAACAGTCCCTCTCCACCCTTGTCTCCAAACTCTACTCTCTGTAACAGTCCTTCTGTACTGCAGTTTTGAAACTCTTCTCACTTTAACGGTCCTTCTGCAACCCAGTCTCCAAACTCTGCTTTCTGTATCAGTCCTTCTGCACCCCAGGCTTCAAGCTCTGCTCTCTGTAACAGTCCTTCTGCAGCTCAGTCTCCAACTTCTGCTCTCTACAACATTCCTTCTTCACCCCAGTCTTCAAACTCTGCTCTTTACAAAAGTCCTTCTGCACCCCAGTCTCCAACCTCTGCTCCGTGTAAAGGTCCTTCTGGACCCCAGTCTTCACAGTCTGCTTTCTGTATCAGTTCTTCTGCACCCCAGTTTCCAACCTCTGCTTTCTCTAACAGTCCTTCTGCACCTCAGTCTCCAACCTCTGCTCTCTTCAACAGTCTTTCTGCACCCCAGTCTAAGACCTCTGCTCTCTGCAACAGTTTTTCTACACCCAAGTCTCCAAACTCTACTCTCTGCAATGATTGTTCTGCACCCCAGTCTCCAACGTCTGCTCTCTGCATCAGTCATTCTGCACCACAGTCTACAACCTCTGGTCTCTATAAGATTATTCTGCAACCTCGTTTCCAAACTCTACTCTCTGTGACATTCCTTCTGCACCCCAGTCTCCAACCTCTACTCTCTGTAACAGTATTTCTGTTCCACATTCTCCAAACTCTGCTCTCTGCAACTGTTCTTCTGCACGTCAGGCTCCAACCTCTGCTCTCTGCAAAAGTCCTTGTGCACCCCAGTCTCCAAACTCTTCTCTCTGCAACATTTCTTCTTCACCCCAGTCTCAAAACTGTGCTCTCTGTAACTGTCCTTCTGCACCACACTCTCTAACGTCTGCTCTGTGTAATAGTCCTTCTGTACTGCAGTCTCCAACCTCTGCTCTCTGTAACTGTCCTCTTGCAACCCAGACTCCAAACACTGCTTTCGGTATCAGTCCTTCTGCACTCAAGTTTCCACCCTCAGCTCTCTGTAACAGCACTTATGAACTTCAGTCTTGAAATTCTGCTCTGTGCTACAGTCCTTCTGCACCCCAATCTACAACCTCTGCTCTCTGCAACAGTCCTTCTACACCCAAGTATCAAAACTCTGCTCTTCAACAGTCCTTCTGCACCTCAGTCTCCAAACTCTGCTCTCTGCATTGGTCTTTCTGCACCTCAGTCTCCAAACTCTACTCTCAGTAACAGTCGTTTTGCAACTCAGTCTTAAATATCTGCTGTCTGTAAGATCCTTCTGCAATCCAATCTCCAAACTCTGCTTTCTGTAACAGTCCTACTGCACCCCTTCTTTAAATTCTACTCTCTGTAACAGGCCTTTTGCACCCAAGTCTACAACCTCTGATCTCTGGTACGATCATTCTGCACCAAAGTGTCCAACCTCTCCTCTTTGCAACAGTCTTTCTGAACCCCAGTCTCCAAAATCGGCTCTCTGCATTAGTCCTTCTGCATCTCAGTCTGAAAACTCTGCTCTCTTCATCTATTCTTCTGCACCCCAGTCCTCAACCTCTGTTCTCTGCAACAGTCCTTCTGCATCCCAGTTTTCAACCTCTGCTCTCTGTAACAGTCCTTCTGCACCTAAGTCTCTAAATTCTGCTCTCTGCAACAGTAATTCTGCAACCCAGTCTCCAACCTCTGCTGTCTGCAACAATCATTCTGCACCCCAGGCTCCAACTGATTTCTGTATCAGTCTTGCACCCCAGTCTCCAAAATCTCCTCTCTGTAACAGTCCTTCTGCACCTCAGTCTCCAACCTCTGCTCTCTGCAACGATCCTTCTAAACCACAGACTCCAACCTCTTCTCTCTGGAATGATCCTTCTGCACCCAAGTCTCCAAACTCTGCTCTCTGCAACAGTGCTTCTGTACCCCAGTCCCCAACCTCAGCTCTCTGAAAGATCCTTCTGCACACAAGCCTCCAAACTCTACTCTCTGTAACAATCCTTCTGCACATCAGTCTCCAACCTCTGCTCTCAGCAACCGTTCTTATGCACCCCAGTCTCCAACTTCTGTTCTCTGCAACAGTGCTTCTGTACCACAGTCTTCAACATCTGCTCTCTGTAACAGTGCTTCTGTACTGCAGTCTCGTAACTCTGCTCTCTGTAACGGTCCTTCTTGACCCAAGTCTCCCACCTGTGCTTTTGGTATAAGTCCTTCTGCACCCCAGTCTCCAAACTCTGCTCTCAGAAAGAGTCCTTCTGCACCTCAGTCTTCAAAAACTGCTCTCTGCAACAGTCCTTCTGCACCCCAGTCTCCAACCTCTGCTCTCTGGAACAGTCCTTCTATACCCCAGTCTCCATAATCTGCTCTCTGCAACGATCCTACTGCACCCCAGTCTCCAACGTCTATTCTGCAACAGTCTTTCTGCAACCCAGTCTCCAAATTATGCTCTCTGTAAGATCATTCTGTACCGCAGTCTCCAACCTCTGCTCTCTGCAATGGTCCTCTGCACCCCAGTCTCCAACCTTGTTCTCAAAAACACTTTTTCTGTACAGCAGTCGTCAACCTCTGTTCTCTGTAATGGTCCTTCTTCACCCCAGTCTCCAACCTCTGCTTTCTGTATCAGTCCTTCTGCCCAACAGTCTCCAAACTTTGCTCTCTTTAACAGTCCTTCTGCACCTCACTCTGCAATTTTTACTCTTTGCAACAGTTCTTCTCCACCCAAGTCTCCAACCTCATCCCTTTGAAACAGTCCTTCTGTACTGCAGTCTCCAACAACTGCTCTCTGCAATGGTTTCTCTGCACCCGAGTCTCCAACCTTGTTCTCAAAAACAGTTCTTCTGTACCACAGTCTTCAACCTCTGTTCTCTGTAAGGGTTCTTCTCCAACCCAGTTTCTATCCTCTGCTCTCTGTAACGGTCCTTGTGCACCCGATGATTCTCCACTCTATGCATTATGTATCAGTGATTCTGCTCTCCAGTCTCCAAACTCTGCTCTCTGTAACAGTCCTTTTGTACCTCAGACGCCAACCTCTGTTCTCTGCAACAGTCCTACTGCGCCCCAATCTCCAACCTCTGCACTCTGCAACAGTCCTTACACACCTCTGTGTTCAAACTCTGCTCTTTGTAAGATCCTTCTGAAACCCCAGTCTCCAATCTCTGCTTTCTGCAATGGTCCTTCTGCACCCCAGTCTCCAACCTCTGCTCTCTGTAACAGTCCTTCTGCACTGTATTCTCAAAACTCTGCTCTCTGTTACAGTCTTTCTATACTGCAGTCTCCAACCTCTGCTCTCTGTAACGGTCCCTCTGTACCCCAATTTCCAACCTCTGCTTTCTGTAACAGTCCTTCTGCACCTCATTCACCAAACTCTGCTCTCTGTAACAGTCCTGCTGCAACTCAGTCTCCAAACTCTTCTCTCTGTAACAGTCCTTCTGCACTCCAGTCTTCAACCTCTGCTCTCTGCAACAGTCCATTTTCACCCCAGTCTTCAACCTCTGCTCTCTCTAGCGTTCGTTCTGCACCCTAGTCTCCATCCTCTGCTCTCTGTATCAGTACTTCTGCACCCCAGTCTCCAAAATCTGCTCTCTGTAACATTCCTTCTGCTCCTCAGTCTCCAACCTCTGCTCTCTGCAACAGTCCATCTGAACTCTAGTCTCCGATATCTGCTATCTGCAACAGTCCTTCTACACACTAGTTTCCAGCCTCTGCTTTCTACAACAGTCCTTCTGCACCCCAGTCTCCAAACTCTGCTCTCTGCAACGATCTTCTAGACCCCAGTATCCAACCTCTGCTCTCTGCAACAGTCCTTCTGCACCCCAATCTCTAACCTCTCTTCTCTGCAACAGACCTTCTAAACCAAAGTCTCCAAAATCTGCTCTATGCAACAGTCCTTCTGTACCCTAGTCTACAACGTATGTTCTCTGTAAAAGTCCTTCTGTACTGCAGTCTCCAAACTCTGGTCTCTGTAACGTTTCTTCTGTACCCCAATTTCCAACCTCTAGTTTCTGTAACAGTGTTTCTGCACCTCAGTCTCCAAACTCTTCTCTCTGTAGCAGGCCTACTGCACCCCAGTCCTTCAAAATCTGCTCTCTTCAAGGATCCTTCTGCACCCCAGTTTCCAATCACTGCTCTCTGCAATGAACCTACTGCACCACAGTCTTTAACCTCTGATCTCCGCAACAGTCCTTATGCACTCCAGTCTTCAAACTCTGCTTCTTTACCAATGCTTCTGCACCTCAGTCTCCAAACTCTGTTCTCTGCAACGGTCCTTCTGCACCTCAGTCTCCAACCTCTACGCTCTGTAAAGTCCTTCTGAACTTCACTCTCCAACCTCCGCTCTCTGTAGGATCCGTCTAAAACCCAGTCTCAAACTTCTGCTCTCTGTGTCTATTATTCTGCACCTCAGTCTCCAATCTCTGCTCTCTGTTACAGTTTTTCTATACCACAGTCTCCAAACTCTGGTCTCTGTTATGGTCCTTCTGTACGCCAATTTCCAACAACTTCTTTCTGTAACAGTCCTTCTGCACCTCAGTCTCCAAACTCTGCTCGATGTAACAGTCATTCTACACCTCAGTCTCCAACCACTGCTCTCTGTAACAGTCCTTCTGAACCTCAGTCTGACACCTCTCCTCTCTGCACGATCATTCTGCAACCCAGTCTCCAAACACTGTTCTCTATAACAGTCCTTCTGAACACTAGTCTCAAAAATCTGCTCTCTGTATCTATCCTTCGGCACCTCAGTCTTCAACCTGTGCTCTCTGTAACATTCCTTCTACACCCCAGTCTCCAAACTCTGCTCTCTGTAACAGTTTTTCTATACTGCAGTCTCCAAACTCTGGTCATTGTAACGGTCCTTCTGCACCCCAACTTCCAACCTCTGCTTTTTGTAACAGTCTTTCTGCACCTCAGTCTCCAAACTCTGCTCTTTCTAACAGTACTTCTACTCCTCAGTCTCCAACCTCTGCTCTCTGTAACAGTCCTTCTGCACCTCAGTGTGACACCTCTCCTCTCTGCATGGTCCTTCTGCACCTCAGTCTCCAACCACTGGTCTCTGTAACAGTCCACCTGCACCTCAGTCTCCAACCTCTTCTCTCCGTAAAATCCTTCAGCAACCCAGTCTCCAAACTCTGCTCTCTATAACAGTCCTTCTGCACCCCAGTCTACAACCTCTCCTCTCTGTAACAGGCCTTCTGGACGCCAGTCTCCCAACTCTACTCTCTGTAGCAGGCCTTCTGCACCCCAGTCTCCATAATGTGCTCTCTTCAATGATCCTTCTGCACCCCAGTCTTCAACCTCTGATCTCTACAACAGTCCATCTGCACCTCAGTCTCCAACTTATGCTCTCTGTAAGATGCTTCTGCACCCATGTATCCAACCTCTACTCTCTATTACAGTCCTTCTGTACCCGAGTCTCCAACCTCTGCTCTCTGTAACAGGACTTCCGCACCTCAGTCTCCAACCTCTGCTCTCTGCAACAGTTTTTTTCCACCCTACTCTAAAACCTCTGCTCTCTACAACAGTCCTTCTGCACACTAGTTACCAACATCTGCTCTCTGCAACAGTCCTTCTGCACCTCAGTCTCCCAACTCTGCTCTCGGTAAGATCCTTCTGCAACCCAGTCTTCAAATTCTGCACTTTGTACCTGTCCTTCTGCACAACAGTCTCCAACTTCTGCTCTCTGTAACAGGACTTCTGCAACCCAGTCTCAAACCTCTGCTCTCTGTAACAGCTTTCTGCACCCCAGTATCCAACCTCTTCTGTCTGAAATGATTCTTCTCCAACCCAGTGTCCAACATCTGCTGTCTGCAACAGTCGTTTTGAACCCCAGTCTCCAAACTCTGCTCTCTGAAAGATCCATCTGAACCACTGTCTCCAACCTATGCTCTCTGTAACAGTCTTTCTACACCCAAGTCTCCAAACTCTGCTCTCTGTAACAGTCCTTCTGCACCTCAGTCTCCAACCCCTGCTCTCTGTAACAGTCCTTCTGCACCCCAGTCTTCCACATCTGCTCTCTGCAACATTCCTTCTGAACCCCAGTCTTCCACATCTACTCTCTGCAACAGTCCTTCTGCTCCCCAGTCTCGTAGATCTGTTCTTTGTAACAGTCCTTCTGTTTTGCAGTCTCCAACCTCTGCTCTTTGTAAAGATCCTTCTACATCCCAGTCTCTTACCTCTGCTTTCTGTATCAGTCTGCCTGAACCCCAGTCTCCAAAATCTGTTCTCTGTATCTATCCTTTGCACCTCAGTCTTCAACCTATGCTTTATGTTAGAGTCCTTCTGCACTACTGTCTCCAACCTCTACTCTAGGTATCAGTCCTATACCACAGTCTCCAAACTTTGCTCTCTGTAAAGGTCCTTCTACACCTTAATTTCCAAACTCTGCTTCTTGTAACAGTTTTTCTGCACCTGAGTCACCAAACTGTGCTTTCTGTAACATTTCTTCTATACCCCAGTCTCCTATCACTGCTCTCTGTAAAAGTCCACCTGTACCTCAGTCTGAAACCTCTGCTCTCCATGATTCTTCTGCACCGCAGTCTCCAACCACTGCTCTCTGTAACCGTCCACTTGCAGCTCAGTCTCCAACCTCTGCTCTCTGTAAGATCCTTCAGTAAACCAGTCTCCAAACACTGCTCTCTATAACAGTCCTTCTGCACCCCAGTATCCAACCTCTCCTCTCTGTAACAGGCCTTCTGCACGCCACTCTCCAAACTCTGCTCTCTGGAACGATCATTCTGCACGCCTGTCTCCAACCTCTGCTCTCTGCAATGATCCTACTAAACCCCAGTCTCCAACCTCTCATCTCTGAAACAGTCCTTCTGCACCTCAGTCTCAAACCTCTGCTCTCCGTAATAGGCCTTCTGCACCCCAGTCTCCAACCTCTTCTCTCTGCAACGATTCTTCTCCATCCAAGTCTCCAACATCTGCTCTCTCCAACTGTCCTTTAGCACCCCAGACTGCAAACTCTGCTCTCTGTAACATTCATCTGAAGCGCAGTCTTTAACCCCTGCTCTCTGTAACAGTCCTTCTGCACCCCAGTCTCCAAACGCTGCTCTCTTTAACAGTCCTTCTGCACCTCAGTCTCCTATCCCTGCTCTCTGTATCAATTCTTCTGCACCCCAGTCTCTAATATCTGCTCTCTGCAAGGGTCCTTCTCCACCCCAGTATTCAATATCTGCTCTCTACAATAGTCCTTCTGCACCCCAGTCTCCAAACTCTGCTCTCTACAATGAACCTTCTGGACCCCAGTCTCCAACGTCTGCTCTCTGCAACAGTCCTTCTGCAATACAGTCTCCAAACTCTGCTCTCTGTAAGATCTTTCTGCACTCCAGTTTTAAAATTCTGCTCTCTGTAAAATTTCTTCTTCACCCCAGTCTCAAACCTCTCTCCTCTTCAAAAATCCTTCTGCTCCCCAGTCTCCGAGATCTGCTCTTTGTCACAGACCTTAAGTACCGCAATTTCCAAAATTTGCTCTCTGTAAATGTCCTTCTGCAACCCAGTCTCCAACCTCTGCTTTGTGTAACAGTCCTTCTGCACCCCAGCCTCCAACCTCTGCTCTTTGTATCTACCTTCTGCACCTCAGTCTTCAACCTGTGCTTTGTGTAACAGTCCTTCTGCACCCCAATCTCCAAAACTCTGCTCTCTGTAACAATCCTTCTGCACCTCAGTCTGCAAACTGTGTTCTCTGAAACGGTCCTTCTGTACCCCAATCTCCAACATCTGCTCTCTGCAACGTCTTTCTACACCCCAGTCTTTAACATCTGGTCTCTGCAACAGTACTTCTGCACCACAGTCTGAAAACTCTGCTGTCTGAAACGAACCTCCTGCACTCCAGTCTCCTACATCTGCTTTCTGTTACAATCCTTCTGCACCTGAGTCTCCGTAATCTGCTCTCTGTAAGATCCATCTGAACCCCAGTCTCCAACATCTGCTCTCTGTAACAGTCCTTCTGCACCTCAGTCTCCAACCTCTGCTCTCTGCAACAGCCTTCTGCACCCCAGTCTGCAAACTATGCTATCTGCAATGATCTTTCTGGACCCCAGTCTCCAACGTCTGCTCTCTGAAACAGTCCTTCTGCACCACAGTCTCCAACCTCTGTTCTCTGTAAGATGTTTTTGCACTCCAGTTTCCAAACTCTGCTCTTTCTAACTTTCCTTCTCCACCCTAGTCACCAGCCTCTGCTTTTTTGCAAGGTTCCTGTGGCACCCTAGAGTTCAAACTCTGTCCTCTGCAACAGTCCTTCTGCTCCCCAGTCTCCAATATCTGCTCTCTGTAACAGTCCTTCTGTACCGCATTTACCAAACTCTGCTCTCTGTAACAATCCTTCTGCGCCCCAGTCTTCAACCTCTGCTTTCTGTATCAGTTTTTCTGAACCCCAGTTTCCAACCTCTGCTCTCTGTGTCTATCCTTCTTCACCTCAGTCTCCAAACTGTGCTTTCTGTAACAGTCCTTCTGCACCCACGTCTCCAACCTCTGCTCTCTCTAACGGTCTTTCTGCAACCCAATTTCCAACCTCTGTTTTCTGTCTTTCTGCAACTCAGTCTCCAAACTCTGCTCTCCGTAACAGTCCTTCTACACCTCAATCTCCAACCTCTGCTCTCTGTAGCAGTAGTTCTGCAACTCAGTCTGAAACCTCTCCTCTCCACGATCCTTCTGCACCCCAGTCTCCAACAACTGGTCTCTGTAACTGTCCACCTGCACCTTAGTCTCAAAACTCTTCTCTCTGTAAGATCCTTCAGCAACCCTTTCTTCAAAATCTGCTCTCTGTACCAGTTCTTCTTCACCGAAGTCTCCAACCTCTCATCTCTCTAACAGGCCTTCTGCACGCCAGTCTCCAAATCTGCTCTATTTAGCAGGCCTTCTGCACGCATGTCTCCAAACTCTGCTCTCTGCAACGACACTTATGCACCCCAGTCTTTAACCTCTGCTCTCTGCAATGATCCTACAGCACCCCAGTCTCCAACCTCTGATCTCTACAACAGTCCTTCTGCACCTACCTCTCCAAATTCTGCTGTCTGTAAGATCCTTCTGCACCACTGTCTCCAACTTCTGCTCTCTGTAAAAATCCTTCTTCACCCCAGTCTCCAACCTCTGCTCTCCGCAACAGTTCTTCTGCACCCCAGTCTACAAAATATGCTCTCTGTAACAGTCCTCCTGTACTGCAGAATCCAACCTCTGCTCTCTGTAACGGTCTTTCTGCACCCCAGACTCCAATCTCTGCTTTCTGTATCAGTCCTTCTGCAACCCAGTCTTTCACCTCTGCTCTCTATAACAGTCCTTCTGCACCCCAGTCTCCAAAGTCCGCTATCTGCAACAGTCCTTCTGCACCCCAGTCTCCAACCTCTGTACTCTGCAACGTTACATCTGCACCTCAGTCTCCAACATCTACTCTCTGTAACAGTCTTTCTGCACCTGATTCTTCAACCTCTGCTCTCTGTAGGATCCTTCTCCAACCCAGTCTCCGAACTCTGCACTCTGTAACAGTCCTACACACCAGTCTCCAACCTCTGCTCTCTGCACCGATCCTTCTTCACACCAGTCTCCAACATCTGCTTTCTGCAACAATCCTTCTGCACACCAGTCTCCAACATCTGCTCTCTGAAACAGTCCTTCAGCAACTCATTCTAAAAACTCTGCTCTCTGCAACGATCCTTCTGCACCTCAGTCTCCTACCTCTGCTCTCTGTAAGACCCTTCTAAAACCCAGTCTCCAAACTCTACTCTCTGTAACAGCCCTTCTGCAGAATAGTTATCCACCTCTGCTCTTTGTAACAGGAATTTTACAACCCAGTCTCGAACCTCTGCTCTCTGTAACAGGCCTTCAGAACCTTAGTCTCCAACCTCTTCTCTCTGCAATGATTTTTCTCCACCCCAGTCTCCAACCTATGCTCTCCACAACAGTGCTGCACCCTAGTCACCAACCTCTGCTCTCTGTAAGTTTCTTATGCACTCCAGTCTCCAACCTCTTCTCTCTGCAACGATTCATTCCATCCCAGTCTGCAACATGTGCTCTCTGCAACAGTCCTTTTGCACCCCAGTCTCTAAACTCTGCTCTCTGTAAGATCCATCTGAACCCCAGTCTCCAACCTCTGTTCTCTGTAACTGTCCTTCTTCACACCAGTCTCCAAACTCTGCTCTCTGTAACTGTTCTTCTGCACCTCAGTCTGGAAAATATGCTCTCTGTAACAGTCAATCTGCACCTCAGTCTCTAAAATTTGCTCTCTTCAACGATCCTTCTGGACCCCAGTCTCCAACTTCTGCTTTCAGCAACAGTCTTTCTGCACCACAGTCTCCAAACTCTGCTCTTTGTAAGATCCTTCTGCACTCCAGTTTCTAAACTCTGCTCTCTGTAACATTCCTTCTCCACCCCAGTCTCCAACTTCTGTCCTCTGAAACAGTCCTTCTGCTCCCCAGTCTCTGAGATCTGCTCTGTATAACAGTCCTTCTGTACCACAGTCTTCGAACTCTGGTCTCTGTAACACTGCTTCTATACCTCAGGCTCAAACCTCTGCTCTCTGTAACAGTCCTTCTGCACCCCAGTCTCTAACCTCTGCTATTGGTAAAAGTAATATACCGCAGCCTTCAACCTCTGCTCTCTTTAATGGTCCTTCTGCATTCCAATTTCCAAACTCTGCTTCCTGTAACAGTCCTTTTGCACCTGAATCTCCAAACACTGCTCTCTGTAACAGTCCTTTACACCCCAATCTCCAACCTATGCTCTCTGCAACAGTCCTTCTGCACTTCAGTCTCCAACATATGCTCTCTGCAACAGTCATTTTGTACCTCAGTCTGAAAACTCTGATGTCTGGAACAAACCTTCTGCACCCCAGTCTCCTATCTCTGCTCTCTGTAACAGTCCATCTACACCTCAGTCTCCAACCTCTGCTTTCTTTAACAGTCCTTCTGCAACTCAGTCTCCAAATTCTGCTCTCTGTAAGATCCTTCTGCACCGCTGTCTCCAACCTCTGCTCACTGTAACAGTCTTTTTGCACCCCAGTCTCCAACCTCTGCTCTCCTCAACAGTTCTTCTGCACCCCAGTCTCCAAACTCTGCTCTCTGCAACAGTCCTTCGGCACCCTAGTTACCAACATCAGCTCTCTTTTACAGTCCTTCTGCAACCCAGTCTCCTACCTCTGCTCTCTGTAACAATCCTCCTGTACTGCAGAATCCAAACTCTGCTCTCTGTAACGGTCTTTCTGCACCCCAGTCTCCAATCTCTGCTCTTTGTATCAGTCCTTCTACACCCCAGACTCCAACCTCTGCTCTCTATAACAGTCCTTCTGCACCCCAGTCTCCAAACTCTGTACTCTGCAACGTTACTTCTGCACCTCAGTCTTCAATATCTACTCTCTGTTTCAGTCTTTCTGCACCTGATTCTTCAACCTCTGCTCTCTGAAGGATCCTTCTCCAACCCAGTCTTCAATCTCTGCTTTCTGTAACCATCCTTCTGCACCCCAGTCTTCAAATTCTGTTCTCTCCAAGGATCCTTCTACATCTCACTCTCCAACCTCAGCTCTCTGCAAGTATTCTTCTGCACCACAGTCTCCAACCTCTGCTCTCTGCAGCACTCCTTCTGCACACCAGTCTCCAACATCTGCTCTCTGCAACAGTTTTTCAGCAACTCAGTCTAAAAACTTTGCTCTCTGCAACAATCTTTCTGCACCTCAGTCTTTTACCTCTGCTCTCTGTAAGGCCCTTCTAAAACCCAGTCTCCAAACTCTGCTCTCTGTAACAGTCCTTATGCAGAATAGTTTCCAACTTCTGCTCTTTGTAACAGGAATTTTGCAACCGAGTCTCGAAATTCTGCTCTCTGTAACAGGCCTTCAGAAACCTAGTCTCCAACCTCTTCTCTCTGCAATGATTTTTCTCCACCCCAGTCTCCAACCTCTTCTCTCTGTAACAGTCCTTCTGCACACCAGTATCCAAACGCTGCTCTCTGTAACTGTCCTTCTGCACCTCAGTCTCCAAAATCTGCTCTCTGTAACAGTTCATCTGCACCTCAGTCTCTAAAATCTGCTCTCTTCAATGATCCTTCTGGACCCCAGTCTCCAACTTCTTCTCTCTGCAACAGTCTTTCTGCACCACAGTCTCCAGACTCTGCTCTCTGTAAGATTCTTCTGAACTCCAGTTTCCAAACTCTTTTCTCTGTAACATTTTTTCTCCACCCCAGTCTCCAACTTTTGTCCTCTTCAACAGTCCTGCTGCTCCCCAGTCTCCGAGATCTGCTCTGTGTAACTGTCCTCCTGTACCGCAGTCTCCAAACTCTGCCCTCTGCCCTCTTTCTTCACCCCAATTTCCAACCTCTGCTTTCTGTAACAGTACTTCTGCACCTCAGTCTACATACTCTGCTCTCTGTAACACTTTTTCTACACCTCAGTCTCCAACCTGTGCTCGCTGTAACATTCCTTCTGAACCCCAGTATCCAAACTCTGCTCTCTGCATTGATACCTCTGCACTTCAGTCTCCAACCTTGTTCTCTACAACAGTCCTTCTGTACTGCAGAATCCAACCTCTGTTTTCTCTAAGGGTCCATTTGCAACCCAGTCTCCCACCTCTACTTTCTATATCACTCCTTCTGCACCACAGTCTCCAAACTCTGCTCTCTGTAACCGTCATTCTGCAACTCACTCTGAAACCTCTGCTCTCTGAACCAGTTCTTCTGCAACCAGTCTTCAAACTCTGCTCTCTGCAAGAGTTTTTCTGCACCGAAGTCTCCATCCTTTGCTCTCTGCAACAGTCCTTCTCCACCCTAGTCTCCAACCTCTGCTCTCTGTAACAGTCATTCTGTACTGCAATATCCAAACTCTGCTCTCGGTAAGGGTCCTTCTGCACCCCAGTCTCCAAACTCTGCTTTCTGTATCAGTCCTTGTGCACCCCAGTCTCCAAACTGTGCTCTCTGTAACAGTCTTTCTGCACCTCAGACTCCAACCTCTGCTCTCTGCTACAGTCCTTCAGCGCCCCAATTTCCAACCTCTTCTCTCTGCCACAGTCTTTTTGCACCTCAGTGTCAAAACTCTGCTCTCTGTAAGATCCTTCTGAAACCCAGTCTCCAACCTATACTTTCTGCAATGATCCTTCTGTAAACCAGTCTCCAAACTCTCTTCTTTACAACAGCCATTCTGCACCCCAGTCTCCAACGGCTGCTCTCTGTAAGAGTCTTTCAGTCACCAACCTCTGTTTTCTATAAGGGTCCTTCTGCACCCCACTCTTAAACCTCTGCTTTCTATATCAGTCCTTCTGCATTGCAGTCTCCAAACACTGCTCTCTCCAATGATCCTTCTGCACCTCAGTCTCCAACCTCTGCTCTCTCTAACAGTCTTTCTGTACCTCATTCTCAAACCTCTGCTCTCTGTAAGATTCTTTTGCAACCCAGTCTCCAAACTCTGATCTCTGTAACTGTCCTTCTGCACCCCAGTCTCCAAGAACTGCTCTCTGTAACAGGCATTCTTAACCCCAGTCTCGAACATCTGCTGTATGTAACAGGCCTTTTGCACCCCAGTCTCCAACCTATGCTTTCTGTAAGATCATTCTGCACACCTGTCTCCAACCTCTGCTCTCTGTAACACTCCTCTGTACCCCAGTCTCCAACTTCTGCTCTCTGTAACATTCCTTCTGCACCCCAGTCCCCTAAATTTTCTCTCTGCAACAGTTTTTCTGCACCTCAGTCTTTAACCTGTGCTCTCTGTAAAAGTCCTTCTGCACCCCAGTCTCCAACCTGTGCTCTCAGTAAAAGTCCTTCTGAAACCCAGTCTCCAAATTCTTCTCTCTGTAACAGTCCTTCTGCACCCCTGTCTTCAAACTCTGCTTTCTGTAACCGTCTTATGCAAATCAGTCTGCATCCTCTGCTGTATGCAACAGTTCTTCTTTACCAACGTCTCCACATCTGCTCTCTGAAAAAGTCTTTCTAAACCCTAGTCTTCAACCTCTGCTCTCTGTAACAGTCCTTTTACACCCCATTCTCCATACTCTGCTTGCTCCAAGGATACTTCTGCACCCCATTCTCCATCCTGTGCACTCTGCTGCTTTCCTTTTGCACCCCAGTCTCCAGCATCTGCTCTCTGCAACAGTCCATCTCCACCCCAGTCTGCAAACTCTGCTCACTCTAACAGTCCTTCGGGACCCCAATCTCCAACCACTACTCTCTGTAACAGTCCTTCTACACCCCAGTCTCCACCCTCTGCTCTAAGCAAAAGTTTTTCTGCACCCCAGTCTCAAACCTCTTCTCTTTGTAACTATCCTTCTCACCTCAGTCTCAAAACGCTACTCTCTGTAACAGTGCTTCTGCACCCCACTCTCCAACCTCTTCTCTTTGTAACTATCCTTCTCACCTCAGTCTCAAAACGCTACTCTCTGTAACAGTGCTTCTGCACCTCAGTCTCCAAACTCTGCTCTCTGTTAGATCCTTCTGCACCCCAGTTTTCAAACACTTCTCTGTAACAGGCCTTCTGCACCCCAATCTCCAACCTCTTCTCTCTGTATCAGTCCATCTGCACCCCAGTCTTCAAAATCTGCTCTCTGCAATGATCCTTCTGCACCCCAGTCTCCAACCTCTTCTGCCGGAAACAGTCCTTGTGCACCCCAGTCTCCAACATCTGCTCTCTGCAACAGTTCTTCTGTACCTCAGTCTGAAAAATCTGCTCTCTGCAACAATCCCTTTGCACCCAAGGCTCCAACCTCTGCTCTCTGTAACAGTCTTTATGTACCTCTGTCTCCTAACTCTGCTCTCTGGAAGACCATTCCGAAACCCAGTCTGCAAACTCTGCTCTCTGTAACAGTCCTTCTGCACCCCAGTCTCCAACCTCTGCTCTCTGAAAAAGGCCTTCTGCATCCCAGTCTCCAACCTCTGCTCTCTGTAAGAGGCCTTTTGCACCCCAGTTTCCAAGCTCTAATCACTGCAACGATCCTTCTTCACCCCAGTCTCCTACATCTTCTCTCTAAAACAGTTTTTCTGCACCCCAGTCTCCTACCTATGCTCTCTGTAAGATCCTTCTGCACACCAGTCTCCAACCCCTGCTCGCTGTAATAGTCCTTCTGGAACCTATCTTCAAGCTCTGCTCTCTGCAACTGTCATTCTGCACCCCACTCTCCAACCTCTGTTTTCTGCAACAGTCCTTCTACACCCCAATCTCCCAACTCTGCTGTCTGTAGCAGAGTCTTTAACCTCTGCTCTCTATAACAGTCCTTCTGCCCCCCAGTCTCCAACATCTGCTTTCTTTGTCAGTCTTTCTGCACCCCAGTATCCAACCACTGCTCACTGTAACAGTCTTTCTGTACCTCAGTCTTTAACCTCTGCTTTCAGCAACAGTTCTTCTGAACCCCAGTCTCCTACCTCTGCTCTCTGGAACATTCTTTCTGCACCCCAGTATCAAGCCTATGCTCTCTGTAAAAGTCCGTCTGTACCCCAGTCTCCAACCTCTGCTCTCTGTAATGATCCTTCTGCACCCCAGTCTCAAACATCTGCTCTCTGTAACAGCCCTTCTGCACTGCAGTCTCCAAACTCTTTTCACTGTAAGATCGTTCTGAAACCCAGTCTCCAATGTCAGCTATCTGTAACTGTCCTTCTCCACCCCAGTCTTTAACCTCTGCTCTTTGAAACAGTCCTTCTTCAACTCAGTCTCCAAACTCTGCTTTCTGCAACCCTATCTCTGCACCCAAGTGTCCAAACTTTGCGCTCTGCAACATTCCTTCTGCACCCCAGTCTCCAAACTGTGCTCTCTGTAAAATTCTTTCTGCACCCCAGTCTCCAAACTCTGCTCTCTGTAACGATCCTTCTGCACCCCAGTCTCGAACCTCTGCTCTCTGCAACGATCCTTCTGCACCCCAGTCTCAAATCTCTGCTCTCTGCAACAGTCTTTGTGAACCCCAGTCTCCATCATCTGCTTTCTGAAACAGTTCTTCTGTACCTCAGACTGAAAACTCTGCTCTCTGCAATAATTCATCTGCACCCCAGTCTCAAAACTATGTTCTCTGTAACAGTCCTGCTGTAACTCAGTCTCCAATCACTGCTCTCTGCAACAGTCCTTCTACACCCATGTCTCCATACTCTGATAGCCCCAAAGGTCCTTCTGCACCCCAGTCTCCAAACTCTGTTCTCTACATTGGTTCTTCTGCAACACAGACTCCAACCTGTGCTCTCTGTAACAGTCCTTCTGTACCACAGTCTCCAACCTCTGTTCTCTATAAGGGTCTTTATGCACCCCAGTATCCAACCTGTGCTTTCTGTATCATTCATTTGAACCACAGTCTCCAAACTCTGCCCTCTGTAACCCTCTTTCTGCAACACAGTCTGCAACCTCTGCTCTCTGCAACAGTCCTTCTGCACCCCTGTCTCCAACCTCTGCTCTCTGTAACAATCCTTCTGCACCTCAGTCTCCAACCTCTGCTCTCTGCAACGGTCCTTCTTCACCTCAGTCTCCAACTTCTACTCTCTGTAACAGTGCTTCTGCACCTCAGTCTCCATTCTCTGTTCTCTGTAAGATCCTTCTGCAACCCAGTTTTCAAACACTGCTCTCTGTAACAGTCCTTCATCACCCCAGTCTCCAAATTTTGCTCTCTGTAACAGGCCTTCTTCACTCCAGTCTCCAACCTCTGCTCTCTGTATCACTCCATATGCACCCCAGTCTCTAACATCTGCTCACTGCGAGGATCCTTCTGCACCCCAGTCTCCAACCTCTGCTCCCTGCAGCAGTCCTTGTGCAACCCAGTCTACAACATTTGCTCTTTGCAACATTTCTTCTGTACCTCAGTCTGAAAACTCTGCTGTCTGCAATAATCCTTCTGCACCTCAGTCTCCAACCTGTGCTCTCTGTAACAGACTTTCTTCACCTCAGTCTCCAAACTCTGCTTTCAGCAGCACTCGTTCTGCATCCCATTCTCCAACCTGCTCTCTGCAACATTCCTTCTGCTTCCCAGTATAAAACCTGTGTTCTCTGTAAAAGTCCATCTGTAACCCAGTCTCCAACCTCTGCTCTTTTTAACGATCCTTCTGCACATCTGACTCTAACCTCCACTCTCTGCAACAATCCTTCTGCACCTCAGTCTCCAAACTCTGCTTTCTGACACAGTTATTCTGCACTCAAGTCTCCAACCTCTGCTCTCTGCAACATTCCTTCTGCACCTCAGTCTCCAACCTCTGCTCTCTGCAACGATCCTTCTGCACCCCAGTTTCAAACCTCTGCTCACTGCAACAGTCCTTGTGAACCCCAGTCTCCAACATCTGCTTACTGCAACAGTTCTACTGTACGTCAGTCTGAAAACTCTGCTCTCTGCAACAGTCCTTCTACACCCCAGTCTCCATACTCTGCTCGCCCCAACGATTCTTCTGCACCCCAGTCTCCAATGTCTGCTCTTGAAAACAGTCCTTCTACACCCCAGTTTCCAACCTCTGCTCTCTGCAACAGTCCTACTACACCCTAGTCTCCATACTGTGCTCGCCCCAACGATCCTTCTGCACCCCAGTCTCCAACCATTGTTCTCTACATCAGTTCTTCTGCACCCCAGTCTCCAACCTCGGCTCTCTGTAACAGTCCTTCTGTATTGCCGTCTCCAACCTCTGTTCTCTGTAAGGGTCCTTATGCATCCCAGTATCCAACCTCTGCTTTCTGTATCAGTCGTTTGCACCACCGTCTCCAAACCATTTCATCTCTAACAGTTCTTCTGCAACTCAGTCTGCAACCTCTGCTCTCTGCAACAGTCTTTCTGCACCCCAGTCTCCATCCTCTACTCTCTGCAACAGTCCTATTGCACCCCAGTCTCCAACATCTGCTCTCTGCAACAGTAATTCTCCACCCCAGTCTCCAAACTCTGCTCTCTGTAACAGTCCATCTATTCTGCATTCTCCAAACTCTGCTCTCGGTAAGGGAACATCTGTACCCGAGTCTCCAACCTCTGCTTTCTGTATCAGTCCTTCTGCACCCCAGTCTCCAAACTTTGCTCTGTGTAACGGTACTTCTGCAACTTAGTCTCCAACCTCTGCTGTCTGCTACACTACTTCTGGACCCCAATTTCCAAACTCTACTCTCTGCAATAGTCCTTCTGCATGCCAATCTCCAAACTCTACTCTCAGCAACAGTCTTTCTGAACCTCAGTCTCCAACCTCTGCTCTCTGCAACATTCCTTCTGCACCCCAGAATCAAAACATTGCTCTCTGTAAAAGTCCGTCTGCACCCCAGTCTCGAAACTCTGCTCTGTGTAACAGTCCTTCTGCACCTCAGTCTCCAAATCTTTTCTCTGAAAGATCCTTCTAAAAACCCAGTCTCCAACGTCTCCTCTCTGTTACAGTTCTTCTGCACCCCAGTCTTTAACCTCTGCTCTCTGCAACAGTCTTTCTGCACCTCAGTCTCCTACCTCTGCTTTCTGCAACAGTCCTTCTGCACCTCAGTCTCCTACCTCTGCTTTCTGCAACAGTCCTTCTGCAAACAAATCTCCAATGTCTGCTCTCCGCAACATTCTTTCTGCACCCAAGTATCCAACCTGTGCTCTCTGTAAAAGTCCTTCTGCACCCCAGTCTCCAAACTCTGCTCTCTGCTCGCCCCAACGATCCTTCTGCACCCTAGTATCAAACGTCTGCTCTCTGCAACAGTCCTTATACACGCCAGTCTCCAACCGCTGCTCTCTACAACAGTCCCTCTAAACCCCAGTCTCCAACCTTTGCTCTCTGCAACGATCCTTCTGCACCCCAGTCTGAAATCTCTTAAAGCTGCAACAGTCCTTGTGAACCCCAGTCTCCAACATATGCTTTCTGCAACAGTTCTTCTGTACCTCAGTCTGAAAACTCTGCTCTCTGCAATAATCCATCTGCACCTCAGTCTCAAACTCTGCTCTCTGCAATAATCCATCTGCACCTCAGTCTCAAAATTCTGTTCTCTGTAACAGTCCTTCTGTAAGTCAGTCTCAAATCACTGCTCTCTGCAACAGTCCTTCTACACCCATGTCTCCATACTCTGATCGCCCCAAAGGTCCTTCTGCACCCCAGTCTCCAAACTCTGTTCTCTACATTGGTTCTTCTGCAACCCATACTCCAACCTCTGCTCTCTGTAACAGTCCTTCTGTACCACAGTCTCCAACCTCTTTTCTCTGTAAGGGTCTTTATTCACCGCAGTATCCAACCTGTGCTTTCTGTATCAGTCGTTTGAACCACAGTCTCCAAACTCTGCCCTCTGTAACCGTCTTTCTACAACTCAGTCTGCAACCTCTGTTCTCTGCAACAGTCCTTTTGCACCCCAGTCTCCAAACTTTGCTCTCTGTAACAGTCCTACTGTACTGCATTCTCCAACCTCTGCTCTCTGTAAGGGTACTTCTGCACCCTAATTTCCAAGCTCTGCTTTCTGTGTCAGTCCTTCTGCACCCAGTCTCCAAACTCTGCTCTGCGTAACTATCCTTCTGCACCTTAGTCTCCAGCCTCTGCTCTCTGTTACAGTCCGTCTGAACCCCAATCTCCAACCTATACTCTCTGCAACAGTCCTTGTACATCCCAGTATAAAACCTCTGCTCTCTGCATCAGTCCTTCTGCAAACCTGTCTCAAACCTCTGCTCTCTGTAACAATCCTTCTGCACCTCAGTCTCCAACCTCTGCTCTCTGCAACCGTCCTTCTGTACCTCAGTCTCCAACTTCTACTCTCTGTAACAGTGCTTCTGCACCTCAGTCTCCATTCTCTGCTCTCTGTAAGATCCTTCTACAACCCAGTCTTTAAACTCTGCTCTCTGTAACAGTCCTTCATCACCCAAGTCTCCAAATTGTGCTCTCTGTAACAGGCCTTTTACACTCCAGTCTCCAACCTCTGCTCTCTGTATCAGTCCATCTGCACCCCAGTCTCTAACGTCTACTCACTGCAAAGATCCTTCTGCACCCCAGTCTCAAAACTCTGCTCGCTGCAACAGTACTTGTGCAACCCAGTCTACAACATCTGCTCTCTGCAACATTTCTTCTGTACCTCAGTCTGAAAACTCTGCTGTCTGCAATAATCCTTCTGCTCCCCAGTCTCCAACTTGTGCTTTCTGTAACAGTCCTTATGCAGCTCAGTCTCCAACCTATGCTCTGTGTAAGATACTTTTGCAAACCAATCTACAACATCTTCTCTCTGCAATGATCCTTTAGAACCCCAGTCTCCAACCTCTGCTCCCTGTAACAGTCCTTCTGTAAAGCAGTCTCCAAATTCTGCTCCCTGTAACGGTCCTTCTACACCCCAGTCTCCAACCTCTACTTTCTGTATTGGTCTTTCTGCACCCCAGTCTCCAAACTTTGCTATCTGTAACAGTTCTTCAGCACCTCAGTCTCCAAACTCTGCACTCTGCAACAGTCCTCTGCACCCCAGACTCCACCCTCTGCTCTCGGTAACAGTTCTTCTGCACCACAATCTCCAAACTCTGCTCTCTGTAACATTTTATCTGCACTCCAGTCTCCACCCTGTGATCTCTGTAACAATTCGTCTGGACATCAGTCTCCAACCTCTGCTCTCTACAACGTTCATTCTGCTCCTCAGTCTCCAAACTCTACTCTCTGTAAACGTCCTTCTGCACCTCAGTCTCCAAACTCTGCACTCTGCAACGATCCTTCTGCACCCCAGTTTCAAAAATGTGCTTTCTGTAACAATCCTTCTGCACCCCAGGCTCCAAACTGTGCTCTCTGTAACAGGCCTTCTGCACCCCAGTGTCCAAACTCTTCTCTCTGCAACAATCCTTCTGCACCTCAGTCTCCAACCTCTGCTCTTTGAAACAGTCCTTGTGCACCTCAGTCTGAAAATTCTGCTCTCTGCAAAAATCTTTCTGCACCCGAGTTTCCAACCTTTGCTCTCTATAACAGTCCTTCTGAACCTGAGTCTCCAAAATGCTCTCTGTAAGAACCTTCTGCAACCCAGTCTCGAAATTGTGCTATCTGCAATAGTCATTCTGCACCCCAGTCTGCAAACTCTGCTCTCTGTAACAGACCTTCTGCACCCCGGTCCCCAATCTCTGGCTCTCTGTAACAGTGATTCTGCACCCCAGCCTCGAACCTCTGCTCTCTGTAAGATCCTTTCGCACCCCATTTTCCAAGTCTGCTCTCTGTAACATTCCTTCTGCTCCCCAGAATCCAACCTCTGCTCTCTCTAACAGACCTTCTGCTCCCCAGTCTCCAACCTCTGCTCTCTGTAACAGTCTTTCTGCACGCCAGTCTCCAAACTCTGCTCTCTGTAACAGTCCTTCTGTACTGCAGTCCCCAACCTCTGGTCTCTGCAACAGTCCTTCTGCACCCCAGTCTCCAAACTCTGCTCTCTGCAACGATCCTTCTGGACCAATGTTTACAACTTCTGCTCTCTGTAACAGTACTTCTACACCTCAGTCTCCAACCTCTGCTCTCTGTAACCGTCTTTCTGCACCTCAGTCTGACACCTCTCCTCTCTGCACCGTCCTTCTGCACCTCAGTCTTCAACCACTGCTCTCTGTAACAGTCCACCTGTAACCTCAGTCTCCAACCTCTTCTCTCTGTCAGATCCTTCAGGTTTTCAGTCTCCAAATTCTGCTCTCTATAACAGACCTTCTGCACCCCAGTCTCCAACCTCTACTCTCTGTAACAGGCCTTCTGCACGCCAATCTCCAAACTCTGCTCTCTGCAACAATCCTTCTGCACCCAAGTCTCCAACCTCTGATCTCTGCAACAGTCCATCTGCACCTCAGTCTCCGAATTCTGCTCTCTG
Source organism: Ictidomys tridecemlineatus (assembly GCF_052094955.1). Taxonomy (NCBI): domain Eukaryota; kingdom Metazoa; phylum Chordata; class Mammalia; order Rodentia; family Sciuridae; genus Ictidomys; species Ictidomys tridecemlineatus. Next base: position 29,753 of record NW_027523003.1, on the reverse strand, counting down.
TAAGATGCTTCTGCACCCCTGTATTCAACCTCTGCTCTCTGCAGCAGTCTTTCTGCACCCCAGTCTCCAACCTCTTCTCTCTACAAGAGTCCTTCTGCACACTGGTTACCAACATCTGCTCTCTGCAACAGTCCTTCTGCACCCCAGTCTCCAACATCTGCTCTCTGCAACAGTTCTTCTGCACCTCAGTCTGAATACTCTACTCTCTGCAACAACTCTTCTGCACCCCAGTCCCCTACCTCGGATCTCTGTAAAAGTCCTTCTTGCCCTCAGTCTCCCAAATCTGCTCTCTGTAAGATCCTTCTTTTATCCAGTCTTTAAACTCTGCACTTTATACCTGTCATTCTGCACAACAGTCTCCAACTTCTGCTCTCTGTAACAGGCCTTCTGCACCCCAGTCTCATACCTCTTCTATCTGCAACGATTCTTCTCCACCCCAGTCTCCAATATCTGCTCTCTGCAACAGTCCTTTTGAACCCCAGTCTCCAAACTCTGCTCTCTGTAAGATCCAACAGATCCCCAGTCTCCAACCTATGCTCTCTGTAACAGTCCTTCTGCACCCAAGTCTCTGAACTCTGCTCTATGTAAGAGTCCTTCTGCACCCCAGTCTCCAAACTCTGCTATCTGTAACAGTCCTTCTGCACCTCAGTCTCCAACCTCTGCTCTAAGTAACAGTCCTTCTGCATCCCAGTCTCTAAAATTTGCTTTCTGCAAAAGTCTTTCTGCACCCCAGTCTCCAAAATCTGCTCTCTGCAATAGTCCTCCTGAACCTCAGTCTGATATCTCTGCTCTCTGCAACGATCCTTGTGCAACCCAGTCTCCCATCTCTTCTTTCTGTAAAAGTCCTTCTGCACCTCAGTCTCGACAATATGCTCTCTGTAAGAGTCCTTCTGCACCCCAGTCTCCAAACTCTGCTATCTGTAACAGTCCTTCTGCACCTCTGTCTCCAACCTCTGCTCTAAGTAACAGTCCTTCTGCACCCCAGTCTCTAAAATCTGCTTTCTGCAAAAGTCCTTCTAAAGCCCAGTCTTCAACATCTGCTCTCTGCAACAGTTCTTCTGCACTCCAGTCTCAAAACTCTGCTCTCTGCAACGATCTTTTTTGACCCCAGTCTCCAACCTCTGCTCTCTGCAACAGTCCTTCTACACCACAGTCTCCAAACTCTGCTCTCTGTAAGACCCTTCTGCACTCCAGTTTCCAAACTCTGCTCTCTGTAAAATTCCTTCTGCACCCCAGAATCCAACTCTGTCTGCTTCAACAGTCCTTCTGCTCCCAAGTCTCCGAGATCTGCTCTCTGTAACAGTCCTTCTGTACCGCAGTCTCCAAACTCTACTCTTTGTAACAGTCCTTCTAAACCCAGGTCTCCAACTTCTTTTTTCTGTATCAGTCTGCCTGAACACCAGTCTCCAAAATCAGTTCTCTGTATCTATCCTTCTTCACCTCAGTTTCCAACCTATGCTCTATGTACGAGTCCTTCTGCACCCGAGTCTCTATCCTCTGCTCTCAATAACAGTCCTATACCGCAGTCTCCAAACTCTGCTCTCTGTAACGGTCCTTCTGCACCCCAATTTCCAAACTCTGCTTCCTGTAACATTCCTTCTGCACCCGAGTCTCCAAACTCTTCTCTCTGTAACAGTCGTTCTACACCCCAGTCTCCAACCAGTTTTCTCTGTAAAAGTCCACCTGCACCTCTGTTTCAAACCTCTGCTCTCTGCAAGATCCTTTAGCAACCAGTCTCCAAACACTGCTCTCTATAACAGTCCTTCTGCACCCCAGTCTCCAACCTCTCCTCTCTGTAACAGGCTTTCTGCACGCCAGTCTCCAAACTCTGCTCTATGCAAGGATCATTCTCCACCCCTGTCTCCAAACTCTGCTCTCTGCAATGATCTTACTGCACCCAGTCTCCAACCTCTCATCTCTGAAAGAGTCCTTCTGCACCTCAGTCTCCAATTTCTGCTCTCTGAAAGATCATTCTGCACCCCTGTCTCCAAGCTCTGCTCCTTGCAATGATCTTTCTGCACCCCTTTCTCCAACTTCTGCTCTATGTAACAGGACTTCTGCACCTCAGTCTCTAATATCTGCATTCTGCAACAGTCCTTCTGCACCCCAGTCTCCAAACTCTGATCTCTGCAACAGTCCTTCTATACTGCAGTCTCCAACATCTGCTCTCTGTAATGGTCTTTCTGCACCCCAGACTCCAATCTCTGCTTTGTGTATAAGTCCTTCTTCACGCCAGTCTCCAACTTCTGCTCTCTCTAAGAGTCCTTCTGCACCTCAGTCTCCAATCTCTGCTCTCTGAAACAATCCTTCTGCACACCAGTCTCCAAACTCTGCTCTCTGCAACTGTCCTTCTGTACTGCAGTCTCCAACATTTGCTCTTTGTAACTGTCTTTCTTCAACCCAGACTCCAATCTCTGCTTTCTGTATCTGTCCTTCTTCACGCAGTCTCCAACTTCCGCTCTCTCGAAGAGTCCTTCTGCACCCAAGTCTCCAACCTCTGCCCTCGGTAACAGTTCTTCGGCACCCCAGTCTTCTCACTCTGCTCTGTGCAACGATCCTTCTGCACCCAAGTCTCCTAACTGTGCTCTCTGCAACACTCCTTCTGCATCCGAGTTTTCAAACTCTTCTCTCTTTAAGATCATTCTGCACCCATTTCCAAACTCTTTTGTCTGTAACATTGCTTCTGCACCCCAGTCTCCAAACTCTGCTCTCTGCAATGGTCCCTCTGCACCCCAGTCTCCAACCTCTGTTCTATACAACAGTTCTTCTGTACAAGAGTCTTTGACATCTATTCTCTTTAAGGGTCCTTCTTCACCACAGTCTCCAACCTCTGCTTTCTGTATCAGTCCTTCTGCAACACAGTCTCCAAACTCTGCTCTCTGTAAAAGACTTCTGCACCTCACTTTGCAACCTCTGCTCTCTGCAACAGTCCTTCTGCACCCCAGTCTTCAACCTTGCTCTCTGCAACAGTCCTTCTGCACCCCAGCCTCCAGTATCTGCTCTCTTCCACAGTCCTTCACCACCCCAGTCTCCAAGCTCTGCTATCTGTAACAGTCCATCTGTACTGCAGTCTCCAAACTCTCTTTCTAATGATCCTTCTGCTCCCCAGTCTACAAACTCTGCTTTATGTATCAGTTTTTCTGAACCCCAGTCTCCAACCTCTGATCTCTGTAACTTTCCTTCTGCACCTCAGACTCCAACCTCTGCTCTCCGCAACAGTTTTTCTGCGCCCCAATCTCCAACCTCATCTCTGCAACAGTCCTTCTGCACCACAGTGTCCAACCTCTGATCTCTGCAGAACCTTCTGAAACCCAGTCTCAAACTTCTACTTTCTACAATGGTCCTTCTACTCCCGAGTCTCCAACCTCTGTTCTCTACAACACTTATCCTGCACCCAATTCTCCAACCTCTTCTCTCTGTAACAGTACTTCTACACCCCAGTCTCCAAACTGTGCTTTCTGTATCAGGCTTTTTGCACCACATTCTCCATCCTCTACTCTCTGTTACAGTTCTTCTGCATCCCATTCTCAAACCTCTGCTCTCTTTAACAGTTTTTCTGAACCATAGTCTCCTCACCTACTCTCTGCAACAGTCTTCTCTACCCCAGTCTCCAACCTCTGCTCTGTGTAACAGTCCTTCTGTACTGCAGTCTTCAACCTATGCTCTCTGTAACGGTCCTTCTGCACTTTAGTCTCCAATCTCTGCTTTCTATAACAGTCCTTTTGCACACCCGTTTCCAAACTCTGCTCTCTTTATCAGTCCTTCTGCACCTCAGTCTACACACACTGCTCTCTCTCACAGTTCTTTTACACCCCAGTCTCCAACCTCTGATCTCTGCAACAGTCCTTCAGCACCTCAGTCTCCAACCTTTCCTCTCTGTAACAATCCTTCTGCACCTCAGTCAACAACCTCTGCTTTCTGCAACGGTACTTCTGCACCTATGTCTCCAAACTCTACTCTCTGCAATGACCTTCTGCACCCCATTCTCCAAATTCGGCTCTCATCAACTATCCTTCTGCACCCCAGTCTCCAAACTTTGATCTCTGAAACAGTCTTTGTCCAACCCAGTCTACAACATCTGCTCTCTGCAACAGTCCTTCTGCACCCCATTCTTAAACCTCTGCTATCTGCAACAGTCCTTCTGCACCACAGTCTCCAACATCTTCTGTCTACAACAGTCCTTTACCCCAGTCAAAATGGTGCTCTCTGTAACAGCCCTTCTATACTGCAGTCTCCAAACTCTGCTCTCTGTAAGCGTCTTTCTACACCCCAGTCTCTAACCTCTGCTTTCTGTAACAGTCCTTCTGCACCTCAGTTTCAAAACTCTGCTTTATGTAAGATCCTTCTGCAAACCAGTCTGCAAAATCTGCTTTTTGTATCAGTCCTTCTGAACCACAGTCTCCAACCTATGCTCTTTGTAACAGTCCTTCTACCCCTCAGTCTCCAAACTCTGTTTCTGCAACAGTCCTGCTACACCTCAGTCTCAAACCTTTGCTATCTGCAACAGTCCTTCTGCACCCCAGTCTACAACCTCTGCTCTCTGCAACAGTCCTTCTTCACCCCAGTCTACAACTTCTGCTCTCTGCAACATTTCTTCTTCACCCCACTCTCCAACCTGTGCTCTCTGTAACTGTCCTTTGAACCCCAGTGTCCAACCTCTGCTCTCTGTAGCGATCCTTCTTTGCCTCACTCTCCAAACTCTGCTCTCTGCAAGATCCTTCTGCACCTCAGTCTTAAACCTCTCTTCTCTGCAATGATCCTTCTACACACCAGTCTCCAGGCTCTCCTCTCTTTAACAGTCCTTCTGAACATCAGTGTCTAAACTCCGCTCTCCATCACAATCTTTCTGCACCTCAGTCTCCAACCACTGCTATCTGTAAAAGTCCTTCTGCACCTCAGACTCCAACCGCTGCTCTCTGCAACAGTCCTGCTGCACCCAAATCTCCACCCTCTGATCTCTGCAACAGTCCTTCTGCATCTCAGTGTCCAACCTCTGCTCTCTGTAAGATCCTTCTTCAACACACTCTCCAAACTCTACTATCTGCAATGGTCCTTCTGCACCCCAGTCTCCAACCCCTTTTCTCTACAACACTTCTTCTGCACCCCAGTCCCAACCTCTGCTCTCTATAACAGTCCTTCTGTTCCGCAGTCTCCAACCTCTGTTTCCTTCAATGGTCCTTCTGCACACCAGTTTACAACCTCTTTTTTCTGTATCAGTCCTTCTGCACAACAGTCTCCAAACTCTGCTCTCTGTAACAGTCCTTCTGCACCTCAGTCTGCAACCTCTGCTCTCTGCAATAGTCCTACTGCACCCCAGTCTCCAACACCTGCTATCGACAAGAGTCTTTCTCTACCCTAGTCCCCAACCTAAGCTCTTTGCAACAGTCCTTCTGCACCACAGTCTCCAAACTCTGCTTTCTGTATCAGTCCTTCTGCACCCCAGTCTCCAACCTCTGCTCTCTGTAACAGTCGTTCTGCACTTCAGTCACCAACCTCTGCTCTCTGCAATAGTCCTACTGCACCCCAGTCTCCAACACCTGCTATCGACAACAGTCTTTCTCTACCATAGTCTCCAACCTCTGCTCTTTGCAACAGTCCTTCTGCACTACAGTTTTCAAGCTCTGCTTTCGGTATCAGTCCTTCTGCACCCCAGTCTTCAACCTCTGCTCTCTGTAACAGTCATTCTACACTTCAGTCACCAACCTCTGCTCTCTGCAACAGTTCTTTGGCACCCAGTCTCAAAATGCTACTCTCTGAAAAAGTCTTTCTCCACCCCAGTCTTCAACCTCTGCTTACTGAAACAGTTCTTCTGCACCCCAATCTCCAACCTCTACTCTCCATAAGAGTCCTTCTGTACCCAAGTCTCCAACCTCGACTCTCTGCAACAGTTCTTCTGCACCCCAGTCTCCAACATCTGGTCTCTACAACAGTACTTCTGCACCCCAGTCTCCAATCTCTGCTTTCTGTATCAGTACTTCTGCACTCAAGTCTCTAACCACTGCTCTCTGTAAAAGTCCTTCTGCAACTCAGTGTTTAAATTCTGCTCTGAGCAACAGTCACTCCCCACCCCAATCTCCAACGTGTGCTCTCCGCAACAGTTCTTCTACACCCCAATCTCCAACCTCTACTCTCCATAAGAGTCCTTCTGTACCCAAGTCTCCAACCTCTACTCTCTGCTACAGTTATTCTGCACCACAGTCTCCAAACTCTGCTTTCTGTATCAGTCCTTCTGCACCCCAGTCTCCAACCTCTGCTCTCTGTAACAGTCGTTCTGCACTTCAGTCACCAAACTCTGCTCTCTGCAACAGTCCTCTGGCACCAGTCTCAAAATGCTACTCTCTGAAAAAGTCTTTCTCCACCCCAGTCTTCAAAGTCTGCTTACTGAAACAGTTCTTCTGCACCCCAATCTCCAACCTCTACTCTCCATAAGAGTCCTTCTGTACCCAAGTCTCCAACCTCTACTCTCTGCAACAGTTCTTCTGCACCCCAGTCTTCAACATCTGCTCTCTACAACAGTACTTCTGAACCCCAGTCTCCAATCTCTGCTTTCTGTATCAGTACTTCTGCACTCAAGTCTCTAACCACTGCACGCTATAAAGTCCTTCTGCAACTCAGGGTTTAAATTCTGCTCTAAGCAACAGTCACTCCCCACCCCAATCTCCAACGTCTGCTCTCCGCAACAGTTCTTCTGCACCCCAGTCTCCAACCACTGCTCTCTGCAACGATCTTTCTGCACCCTGTCTCCAAACTCTGCTCGCTGCAACAGTCCTTGTGCACCCAGTCTCCAATATGACTCTCTGCAACAGTTCTACTGTACCTCAGTCTGAAAACTTTGCCCTCTGCAAGAATCCTTCTTAACCCCAGCATCCAACCTCTGCTCTGTGTAGCAGTCCTTCTGTACTTCAGCCTCCAAAGTCTGCATTCTGTAAGACCCTTCTAAAACCCAGTCTGCAAACTCTGCTCACTGTAAGAATCCATTTGCACGCCAGTCTCCAAATTCTGCTCTCTGTAACAGGCCTTCTGCACCCCAGTATCCAATCTCTGCTCTCTGCCACAGTCCTTCTGCACCTCAGTCTCCAACATCTGCTCTCTGCAACACTCTTTCTGCACCCTAGTCACCAACCTCTACTTTCTCTATCAGTCCTTCTGCACCCTAGTCTGCATCCTCTGCTCTCTGTAATAGTTCTTCTGCACCTCAGTCTCCAACCTCTACTCTCTGCAACAATCCTTCTCCACCTCAGTCTCCAACTTCTTCTCTCGGCAACAGTCCTTCTACAAGCCAGTCTCCAAATTCTACTCTCTGCAACAGTTCTTCTACACCTCAGTCTCCAACCTCTGCTCTCTATAACAGTCCTTCTCTACCTCAGTCTCCAAACTCTGCTCTATGTTAGATCCTTATGCAACCCATTTCTTAAACTCTACTCTCTGTAACTGTCCTTCTGCACCCCAGTCTCCAAGCAATGCTTTCTGTAAAAGGCCTTCTGCACCCCAGTCTTTAACCTCTTCTGTCAGTAGCAGGCCTTTTGACCCCAGTCTGCAATCTCTTCTCTCGTCAACGAACCTTCTGCACCCCAGTCTCCAACCTCTGCTCTCCGCATCAGTCCTTCTGCACCAAAGTCTCCAAAGTATGCTTTCTGTAAGATAATTCTGCACACCTGTCTCCAACCTCTGCTCTCTGTAACAGTCCTTCTGTACAACAGTCTCCAACTTCTGCTCTCTGTAAGGGTCCTTCTGCCCCTCAGTCCCCAAACTCTACACTCTGCAACACTCCTTCCGCACCCCAGTCTTCAAACTGCTTTCTGCAAAAGTTTTTCTGCACCTCAGTCTCCAAACATTGCTCTCTGTATAAGACCTACTGAACCCCTGTCTTTTAACTGTGCTCTCTGTAAAAGTCCTTCCTCACGACAGTCTCCAACCTCTGCTGTCTCTAAAAATCCTTCTGAACTCATGTCTCCAACATCTGCTCTCTGCAACAATCCTTCTGCACCAGAGTCTCCAACGTCTGCTCTCAGTAACATTCCTTTTGCACCTCAGTCTCCAACCACTGCTCACTGCAACAGTCCTTTTGCACATTAGTATCCAAACTCAGCTCTCTGCATTGATCCTTCTCCACCTCAGTCTCGAAACTCTACTCTCTGTAACAGTTCTTCTTCACTCCCGTCTCAAACCTCTGCTGTCTTCAAAGATCCTTCTGAACACCAGTCTCCGACGTCTGCTCTCTGCACAGTCCTTCTGCACCCCAGTCTCCAACCTCTGCTCTCTTCAATGACCCGTCTGCACCCCAGTATCCAACATCTGCTCTATGAATCAGTCCTTCTGCACCCTATCTCCAACCTCTGCTCTCTGCAAAAGTCCTTCTACACATCCTTCTAAAACTCTGTTATCTGCATCGATCCTTCTGCCACCCTGTCTCCAAATTCTGCTCTCTGTAACAGTCCTTCTGCACCCCAGTCTTCAAAATCTGCTCTCTGCAACAGTCCTTGTAAAGCCCAGTCTCCAAACTCCTCTCTGCAACAGTCCTTCCTCACCCCAGGCTCCAACTTCTGTTCTCTGAAACAATCATTCTTCCCCTCAGTTAACAAACTCTGATCTCTGCAATGGTCCTTCTGCACCAAAGTCTCCAACCTCTGCTCTCTGTAACAATTCTTCTGAACCCCAGTCTCCGAACTCTGTTCTCTACAACAATCCTTTTGCACACCAGTCTCTAACCTCTGCTCTCTGCAAAAGTCCGTCTGCACCACAGTCTCTAACATCTGCTCCCTGCAATAGTCTTTCTACACCTAAGTCTGACAATTCTGCTCTCTGCAATGATTTTTGTGCACCCTAGTCTCAAAATTCTGCTTTCTGTAACAGTCTTTCTGCACCTCAGTCTCCAACCTCTGCTTTCTGTAAGACTCTTCTGCACCCCAGTCTCCAACCTCTGCTATCTGTAAGGGTCCTTCTGCACCCCAGTCTCCAACATCTGCTACCTGCAACAGTCCTTCTGCACCTCCGTCTGACAACTCTGCTCTCTGGAACTATTTTTGTGCACCCCAGTCTCCAAACTCTGCTTTCTGTAACAGTCCTTCTGCAACCTAGTTACCAACATATGCTCTCTGCAACAGACCTTCTGCACCCCAGTCTTCAACATCTTCTCTCTGCAACATTCATTCTGCAATTCAGTCTGAAAACTCTTCTCTCTGCAACGATTCTTCTCCACCCAAGTCTCCTACATCTGCTCTCTGCAACAGTCCATTTGCACCCCAGTCTCCAAACTCTGCTCTCAGTAAGACCCATCTGAACCCCAGTCTCCAATCTCTGCTCTCTGTAACAGTCCTTCTGAACCCCAGTCTCCAAAATCTGCTCTCTGTAACAGTCCTTCTGCACCCCAGTCTACAAATTCTGCTCTCTGTAACAGTCCTTCTACAACTCAGTCTCCAAACTCTGCTCTCTGTAACAGTACTTATGCACCCCAGTCTCCAAAATCTGCTCTCTGAAACAGTCCTTCTGCACCACATTCTCCAACATCTGCTCTCTGCAACAGTCCTTCTGCACCCCAATCTCCAAACTCTGCTCTCTTCAACGATCTTTCTGGACCCCAGTCTCCAACATCTGCTCTCTACAACAGTCATTCTGCACCCCAGTCTCCAAAATCTGCTCTCTGCAACAGTCCTTCAGCACCTCAGTCTGAAGACTCTGCTCACTGTAACATTCCTTCTCCACCTCTGTCTTCAACCTCTGTCCTCTGCAACAGTCATTCTGCTCCCCAGTCTCTGAGATCTGCTCTTTGTAACAGTCCTTCTGTACCAGAGTATCCAACTTCTGCTCTTTGTAATGGTCCTTCTACACCCCAGTCTCCAAACTCTGCTTTCCGTATCAGTCTTTCTGAAAACCAGTCTCCAACCTGTGTTCTCTGTGTCTATCCTTTTTCACCTCTGTCTCAACCTGTGCTCTATGTAAGAGTCCTTCTGCACCCCAGTCTCAAACCTCTGCTCTCAGTAAGAGTCTTATATCGCAGTCTACAAACTCTGCTCTTCTTAACGGTCCTTATTCACCCCAATTTCCGAATTCTGCTTCCTGTAACAGTCCTTCTGCACCTGAGTCTCCAAATTCTGCTCTCTGTAACAGTCCTTCTACACTTCAGTCTCCAACTTATTCTCTCTGTAAAAGTCCTTCTTCACCTCAGTCTGAAAATTCGGCTCTCTGCACGATCCTTCTGCACCCCAGTCTCCCACCACTGGTCTCGGTAACAGTCCCCCGGCACCTCAGTCTCCAACCACTTCTCTCTGTAAGATCCTTCATCAACCCAGTCTCCAAGCACTGGTCTCCATAACAGACCATCTCACCCAAGTCTCCAAATTCTTCTCTCGGCAATGATTCTTCCCCGCACCAGTCTCAAACCTCTGCTCTCTGCAACAGTCCTTTTGCACCACAGTCGACAAACTCTGCTCTCTGCAACAGTGCTTCAGAACCCCAGTCTCCAACCTCTACTCTCTATAACCGTCCTTCTGTTCCAAAATCTCCAACCTCTGCTCTCTGTAAGACCCTTCTGCACCCTAGTTTCCAAACTCTGCTCTCTGTAAAATTCCGTCTGCTCCCCAGTCTCAAAAGTCTGCTCTCTGTAACAGTTTTTCTGCTTCGCAGTCTCCAACCTCTGCTCTCTGTAAGGGTCCTTCTGCACCCCAGTCTCCAACATCTGCTACCTGCAACAGTCCTTCTGCACCTCAGTCTGACAACTCTGCTCTCTGGAACTATTTTTGTGCACCCCAGTCTCCAAACTCTGCTTTCTGTAACAGTCCTTCTGCAACCTAGTTACCAACATCTGCTCTCTGCAACAGACCTTCTGCACCCCAGTCTTCAACATCTTCTCTCTGCAACATTCATTCTGCAATTCAGTCTGAAAACTCTTCTCTCTGCAACGATTCTTCTCCACCCAAGTCTCCTACATCTGCTCTCTGCAACAGTCCATTTGCACCCCAGTCTCCAAACTCTGCTCTCTGTAAGACCCATCTGAACCCCAGTCTCCAAACTCTGCTCTCTGTAACAGTCCTTCTGCACCCCAGTCTACAAATTCTGCTCTCTGTAACAGTCCTTCTACAACTCAGTCTCCAAACTCTGCTTTCTGTAACAGTCCTTATGCACCCCAGTCTCCAAAATCTGCTCTCTGAAACAGTCCTTCTGCACCCCATTCTCCAACATCTGCTCTCTGCAACAGTCCTTCTGCACCCCAGTCTCCAAACTCTGCTCTCTTCAACGATCTTTCTGGACCCCAGTCTCCAACGTCTGCTCTCTGCAACAGTCATTCTGCACCCCAGTCTCCAAAATCTGCTCTCTGCAACAGTCCTTCTGCACCTCAGTCTGAAGACTCTGCTCACTGTAACATTCCTTCTCCACCTCTGTCTTCAACCTCTGTCCTCTGCAACAGTCATTCTGCTCCCCAGTCTCTGAGATCTGCTCTTTGTAACAGTCCTTCTGTACCGGAGTATCCAACTTCTGCTTTTTGTAATGGTCCTTCTACACCCCAGTCTCCAAACTCTGCTTTCCGTATCAGTCTTTCTGAAAACCAGTCTCCAACCTGTGTTCTCTGTGTCTATCCTTTTGCACCTCTGTCTCAACCTGTGCTCTATGTAAGAGTCCTTCTGCACTCCAGTCTCAAACCTCTGCTCTCAGTAACAGTCTTATATCGCAGTCTACAAACTCTGCTCTTCTTAACGGTCCTTATTCACCCCAATTTCCAAACTCTGCTTCCTGTAACAGTCCTTCTGCACCTGAGTCTCCAAACTCTGCTCTCTGTAACAGTCCTTCTAACCTCAGTCTCCAACTTATGCTCTCTGTAACAGTCCTTCTTCACCTCAGTCTGAAAATTCGGCTCTCTGCACGATCCTTCTGCACCCCAGTCTCCCACCACTGGTCTCGGTAACAGTCCCCCGGCACCTCAGTCTCCAACCACTTCTCTCTGTAAGATCCTTCATCAACCCAGTCTCCAAGCACTGGTCTCCATAACAGACCATCTCACCCAAGTCTCCAAATTCTTCTCTCGGCAATGATTCTTCCCCGCACCAGTCTCAAACCTCTGCTCTCTGCAACAGTCCTTTTGCACCACAGTCGACAAACTCTGCTCTCTGCAACAGTGCTTCAGAACCCCAGTCTCCAACCTCTACTCTCTATAACCGTCCTTCTGTTCCAAAATCTCCAACCTCTGCTCTCTGTAAGACCCTTCTGCACCCTAGTTTCCAAACTCTGCTCTCTGTAAAATTCCGTCTGCTCCCCAGTCTCAAAAGTCTGCTCTCTGTAACAGTTTTTCTGCTTCGCAGTCTCCAACCTCTGCTCTCTGTAAGGGTCCTTCTGCACCCCAGTCTCCAACATCTGCTACCTGCAACAGTCCTTCTGCACCTCAGTCTGACAACTCTGCTCTCTGGAACTATTTTTGTGCACCCCAGTCTCCAAACTCTGCTTTCTGTAACAGTCCTTCTGCAACCTAGTTACCAACATCTGCTCTCTGCAACAGACCTTCTGCACCCCAGTCTTCAACATCTTCTCTCTGCAACATTCATTCTGCAATTCAGTCTGAAAACTCTTCTCTCTGCAACGATTCTTCTCCACCCAAGTCTCCTACATCTGCTCTCTGCAACAGTCCATTTGCACCCCAGTCTCCAAACTCTGCTCTCTGTAAGACCCATCTGAACCCCAGTCTCCAAACTCTGCTCTCTGTAACAGTCCTTCTGCACCCCAGTCTACAAATTCTGCTCTCTGTAACAGTCCTTCTACAACTCAGTCTCCAAACTCTGCTTTCTGTAACAGTCCTTATGCACCCCAGTCTCCAAAATCTGCTCTCTGAAACAGTCCTTCTGCACCCCATTCTCCAACATCTGCTCTCTGCAACAGTCCTTCTGCACCCCAGTCTCCAAACTCTGCTCTCTTCAACGATCTTTCTGGACCCCAGTCTCCAACGTCTGCTCTCTGCAACAGTCATTCTGCACCCCAGTCTCCAAAATCTGCTCTCTGCAACAGTCCTTCTGCACCTCAGTCTGAAGACTCTGCTCACTGTAACATTCCTTCTCCACCTCTGTCTTCAACCTCTGTCCTCTGCAACAGTCATTCTGCTCCCCAGTCTCTGAGATCTGCTCTTTGTAACAGTCCTTCTGTACCGGAGTATCCAACTTCTGCTTTTTGTAATGGTCCTTCTACACCCCAGTCTCCAAACTCTGCTTTCCGTATCAGTCTTTCTGAAAACCAGTCTCCAACCTGTGTTCTCTGTGTCTATCCTTTTGCACCTCTGTCTCAACCTGTGCTCTATGTAAGAGTCCTTCTGCACTCCAGTCTCAAACCTCTGCTCTCAGTAACAGTCTTATATCGCAGTCTACAAACTCTGCTCTTCTTAACGGTCCTTATTCACCCCAATTTCCAAACTCTGCTTCCTGTAACAGTCCTTCTGCACCTGAGTCTCCAAACTCTGCTCTCTGTAACAGTCCTTCTAACCTCAGTCTCCAACTTATGCTCTCTGTAACAGTCCTTCTTCACCTCAGTCTGAAAATTCGGCTCTCTGCACGATCCTTCTGCACCCCAGTCTCCCACCACTGGTCTCGGTAACAGTCCCCCGGCACCTCAGTCTCCAACCACTTCTCTCTGTAAGATCCTTCATCAACCCAGTCTCCAAGAACTGGTCTCCATAACAGACCATCTCACCCAAGTCTCCAAATTCTTCTCTCGGCAACGATTCTTCTCCACACCAGTCTCAAACCTCTGCTCTCTGCAACAGTCCTTTTGCACCACAGTCGACAAACTCTGCTCTCTGCAACAGTGCTTCTGAACCCCAGTCTCCAACCTCTACTCTCTATAACCGTCCTTCTGTTCCAAAATCTCCAACCTCTGCTCTCTGTAAGACCCTTCTGCACCCTAGTTTCCAAACTCTGCTCTCTGTAAAATTCCGTCTGCTCCCCAGTCTCAAAAGGCTGCTCTCTGTAACAGTCCTTCTGCTCCACAGTCTCCAACCTCTGCTCTCTGTAAGGGTCCTTCTGCACCCCAGTCTCCAACATCTGCTACCTGCAACAGTCCTTCTGCACCTCAGTCTGACAACTCTGCTCTCTGGAAATATTTTTGTGCACCCCAGTCTCCAAACTCTGCTTTCTGTAACAGTCCTTCTGCAACCTAGTTACCAACATATGCTCTCTGCAACAGACCTTCTGCACACCAGTCTTCAACATCTTCTCTCTGCAACATTCATTCTGCAATTCAATCTGAAAACTCTTCTCTCTGCAACGATTCTTCTCCACCCAAGTCTCCTACATCTGCTCTCTGCAACAGTCCATTTGCACCCCAGTCTCCAAACTCTGCTCTCAGTAAGACCCATCTGAACCCCAGTCTCCAATCTCTGCTCTCTGTAACAGTCCTTCTGCACCCCAGTCTACAAATTCTGCTCTCTGTAACAGTCCTTCTACAACTCAGTCTCCAAACTCTGCTCTCTGTAACAGTCCTTATGCACCCCAGTCTCCAAAATCTTCTCTCTGAAACAGTCCTTCTGCACCCCATTCTCCAACATCTGCTCTCTGCAACACTCCTTCTCCACCTCAGTCTCCAATGTCTTCTCTCTGTAAGATCATTCTACACCCCTGTCTTCAACCTCTGCTCCTTGTAACGATCCTTCTGTTCCCCAGTCTCCAACTTCTGCTCTATGTAAAAGGACTTCTGCACCTCAGTCTCAAACATCTACTCTCTGCAACAGTCCTTCTGCACCCCAGTCTCCAAACTCTGCTCTCTGCAACAGTCCTTCTGTACCGCAGTCTCTAACCTCTACTCTCTGTAACCGTCTTTCTGCACCCCATAATCCAATCTCTGCTTTCTGCACCAGTCCTCCTGCACCCCAGTCTCCAACATCTGCTCTCTCTACGAGTCCTTCTGCACCTCAGTCTCCAACCTCTGCTTTCGGCAACAGTACTTCTGCACTCCAGTCTCCAACATTTTCTCTCTGCAACAGTCCTTCTGCATCCCAGTCTCAAAAATTTGCTCTATGTAAAAGGCTTTCTGCACTCCAGTCTCCAACCTCTTCTCTCTGCAACGATTCTTCTCCACCCACATCTGCTCTCTGCAACAGTTCGATTGCACCCCAGTCTCCAAACTCTGCTTTCTGTAAGATCCATCTGAACCCCAGTCTCCAACCTCTGCTCTCAGCAACAGTCCTTCGGCACCCCAGTCTCCAAACTCTGCTCTCTGCAACAGTCCCTCTGTACTGCAGTCTCTAACCTCTGCTCTCTGTAACGGTCTATCTGCACCCCATAATCCAATCTCTGCTTTCTGCCTCAGTCTTTCTGCACCCAAGTCTCCAACATCTGCACTCTCTACGAGTCCTTCTGCACCTCAGTCTACAAACTCTGCTTTCGGCAACAGTGCTTCTGCTCCCCAATCTCCAACCTCTTCTCTCTGCAACAGTCCTTCTGCACCCCAGTCTCCAACATCTGCTCTCTGCAACAGTCCTTCTTCACCCCAGTCTCCAAACTCTGCTCTCTGCAAGGATCGTTCTGGACCCCAGTCTCCAACGTCTGTTCTCTTCAACAGTACTTCTGCACCACAGTCTTCAAAATCTGCTCTCTTTAAGATCTTTCTGCTCTCCAGTTTCCAAAATCTGCTCTCTCTAACAGTCTTTCTCCACTACAGTCTCCACCCTCTGCTTTCTGCGAGGGTCCTGCGGCACCCCAGTCTCCAACGTTTGTCCTCTGTAACACTTCTTCTCTCCCCAGTCTCCAACATCTGCTCTCTGGAACAGTCTTTATGTACCGCAGTCTCCAAACTCTGTTCTCTGTAATGGTCCTTCTGAAACCCAGTCTCCAAACTCTGCTTTTTGAATCAGTCCTTCTGAACCCCAGTCTCCAAACACTGCTCTTTATATCTATCCTTCTGCACCTCAGTCTCCAACCTGTGCTTTCTGTAACAGTCCTTCTGCACCCCAGTCTCCAAACTCTGCTCTCTGTAACAGTCCTTCTATACAGCAGTCTCCAAACTCTGCTCTCTGTAATGGTCCTTCTGCACCCCAATTTCCAACCTCTGCTTTTTGTAACAGTCCTTTTGCTCCTCAGTGTCTAAACTCTGCTCTCTGTAACAGTCTTTCCACACCTCAGTCTCCAACCTCTGCTGTCTTTAACAGTACTTCTCCACCTCAGTATGAAACCTCTGCTCTCCACGATTCTTCTGCACGCCAGTCTCCAACCACTTCTTTCTGTAACAGTCCACGTGCACCTCAGTCTCCAAAATCTGCTCTCTGTAAGTTCCTTCAGCAAACCAGTCTGTAAACTCTGCTCTCTGTAAAAGTCCTTCTGCACCCCAGTCTCCAACCTCTCCTCTATGTAACAGGCCTTCTGAACGCCAGACTCAAATCTCTGCTGCCTATAGTGGGCCTTCTGCACGCCAGTCTCCAACCTCTGCTCTCTGCAATGATCCTACTGTACCCCAGTCTCCAACTTCTGATCTCTGCAAGAGTTCTTCTGTACCTCAGTCTCCAAATTCTGCTCTCTGTAAGATCCTTCTGCACCCCTGTCTCCAAACTCTGTTCTCTGTAACAGTCCTTTTGCACCACAGTCTCCAAAGTCTTCTCACTGCAACAGTCCTTCTGCACCCCAGTCTCCAACCTCTGCTCTCTGCAACACTCCTTCTTCAACCAAGTCTCCAAACTCTGCTTTCTGAAACAATCCTTTTTCACCTCAGTCTCAAAACTCTGTCTACTGCAAAGTTCCTTATGCACCTCAGTCTCTAAATCTCTACTCTCTGTAACAGTTCTTCTACACCTCAGTGTCCAACCTCTGCTCTCTGTAACAGTACTTCTGCACCTCAGTCTGAAACCTCTGCTCTCCACCATTCTTCTGCAACCCAGTCTCCAACCACTGCTCTCTGTAACAGTCCACCTGCACCTCAGTCTCCAACTACTGCTCTCTATAGGATCCTTCTCCAACCAAGTCTCCAAACTCTGCTCTCTGTAACAGTCCTTCGGCACACCAGTCTCCAAACTCTGCTCTCTGCACTGATCCTTCTTCACACCAGTCTCCAACCTCTGCTCTCTGTAACAGTCTTTCTAAACCCCAGTCTCCAACATTTGCTCTCTGCAACAGTCCTTCTGCAACTCAGTCTGAAAACTCTGCTCTCTGCAACGATCCTTCTGCACCTCAGTCTCCTACCTCTGCTTTCTGTAAGACCCTTCTGCATCCCAGTCTCCAAACTCTGCTCTTTGTAACAGTCCTTCTGCACTACAGTTTCCAACCACTGCTCTCTGTAAGAGAAATTCTGCAACCCAGTCTAAAACCTCTGTCTCTATAAAAGGCCTTCTGAAACCCAGTCTCCAACCTCTTCTCTCTGCAATGATTCTTTTCCACAACAGTCTCAAACCTCTGCTCTCGGCAAAAGTCTTTCTGCGTCCTTGTCTCCAACCTCTGTACTCTGTAAGATCCTTATGCACTCCAGTCTCCAACCTCTCCTATCTGTAACAATTTTTCGGCAACCCAGTCTCCAACATCTGCTCTCTGCAACAGTTCTTCTGCACTGCAGTCTGAAAAATCTGCTCTCTGCAACAACATTTCTGCACCCCAGTCTCCTACCTCTGCTCTCTTTAACAGTCCTTCTGTACCTCTGTCTCTCAACTCTGCTCTTTTCAAATCCTTCTACAACCCAGTCTTTAAACTCTGCACTCTGTAACAGTCCTTCTTCACCTCAGTCTCAAACCTCTACTCTCTGTAATAGTCCTTCTGTACCTCAGTCTGAAACCTCTGCTCTCTGCATGATCCTTCTACACCCAGTCTCCAAACACTGCTCTCTGTAACAGTCCACCTACACCTCAGTAACCAAACTCTGCTCTTTGTAAGATCCTTCAGCAACCCAGTCTCCTATCACTGCTGTCTATAACAGTCCTTCTGCACCCCACTCTCCAACCTCTCCCCTTTGTAACAGGCTTTCTGCACGCCAGTCTCCAAACTCTGCTTTCTGCAACGATATTTCTGCACCCCAGTCTCCAACCACTGCTCTCTGAAATGATCCTACTGCACCCCGGTCTTCAACCTGTGATCTCTGCAACAGTACTTCTGCACCTTAGTCTCCACCTTCTGCTCTCGGTAAGATCCTTCTGCACCCGTGTCTCCAAGCTCTGCTCCTTGCAACGATTCTTCTGCACCCCAGTCTCCAACCTTTTCTCTATGTTAAAACTAATTCTGCACCTCAGATTCCAATCTCTGCTCTCTGCAACAGTCCTTCTGCACTGCAGTCTCCAACTTCTGCTCTCTGTAACGGTCTTTCTGCACCGCAGACCTCCAATCTCTTCTTTCTGTACCAGTCCTTCTGCACCCCAGTCTCCAATTTCTGCTCTCTCTAAGAGTCCTTCTGCACCTCAGTCTCCAACCTCTGCTCTCTGCAACAGTTCTTCTGAAACCCAGTCTCCAACCTCTGCTCTCTGCAACAGACCTTCTGCACCCCAGTCTCCAACCTCTGCTCTCTGCAACAGTCCTTCTGCACCAAAGTCTTTAACCTCTGCTCTATGTAACAGGACTTCTGCACCTGAATCTCAAACCGCTGCTCTCTGCAACAGTCCTTCTGCACTCCAGTCTCTAAACTCTTCTCTCTGCAACAGTCCTTCTGTACCCCAGTCTCCAACCTCTGCTGTCTGCAAGAGTCCATCTTCACCCCAGTCTCCAACCTCTGCTCCCTGCATCAGTCCTTCTGCAACACAGTCTCCAATCTCTGCTCTCTGTAAGATTCTTCTGCACTCCAGTTTCCAAACTCTGCTCTTTGTAACATTCCTTCTCCAACCCAGTCTTTAACCTCTGCTTTCTGCAGTGTCTTGCAGCACTCCAGTCTCCAACCTCTGTCCTCTGCAATAGTCCTTCTGCACCCCAGTCTCCAAACTCTGCTTTCTGTATCAGTCCTTGTTAAGCCCAGTCTCAAAACTCTGTTCTCTGTATCTATCGTTCTGCACCTCATTCTCCCACCTGTTCTTTCTGTAACATTCCTTCTGCACCCCAGTCTCCAACCTCTGCTCTCTGTAACAGTTTTTCTATACTGCAGTCTCCAAATCCTGGTCTTTGTAACGGTCCTTCTGCATCCCAATTTCTAACCTCAGCTTAGTGTAACAGTCCTTCTGCACCTCAGTCTCCAAACTCTGCTCTCTGTAACAGTCCTTCTGCATCTCAGTCTGACACCTCTGCTCTCTGCACGATTCTTCTGCAACCCAGTCTTCAACCAATACTCTCTGCACCAGTCCTTCTGCACCCCAGTCTCCAACATCTGCTCTCTGCAATGATCCTACTGCATCCCAGTCTCCAACCTCTGATCTCTGCAACTGTCCTTCAGCACCGCAGTTTCCAGCTTCTTCTCTCTGTAAGATTCTTGTGCACCCCTGTATTCAACCTCTGCTCTCTGTAACAGTCCTTCTGCACCAGAATCTTTAACCTCTGCTTTCTGTAGCAAGACTTCCACACCTCAGTCTCCAAACTCTGCTCTCTGCAACAGTCCTCCTGCACCCCAATCTCCAACCTCTGCTCTCTACAACAGTCCTTCTGCACCCTAGTTACCAACATTTGCTCTCTGCAACAGACCTTCTGCACCCCAGTCTTCAACATCTGCTCTCTGTAACAGTCATTCTGCACCTCAGGCTGAAAACACTTCTCTCTGCACCGACAGTTCTGCACCCAAGTCTCCTACCTCTTCTCTCTGTAACAATCTTTCTGCACCTAAGTCTCCCAACTGTGCTCTCTGTTTGATCCTTCTGCAACCCAGTCTTTAAACTCTGCACTGTGTAAAGTCCTTCTGCACAACAGCCCTCATCCTCTGCTCTCTGTAACAGGACTTCTGGAACTCAGTCTCCAAACTCTGCTCTCTGTATAAGGCCTTCTGCACTCCAGTCTCCAACCTCTTCTCTCTGCAACGATTCTTCTTTACCCAAGTCTCCTACATCTGCTCACTGCAACAGTCCGTTTGCACCCTATTCTCCAAACTCTTCTTTCTGTAAGATTCATCTGAACCCCAGTCTCCAACCTCTGCTCTCTGTAATAGTTATTCAGCACACCAGTCTCCAAAATCTGCTCTCTGTAACAGTCCTTCTGCACCTCAGTCTCCAACCTCTGCTCTCTGCAACAGTCCTTCTGCACCCCAATCTCAAAACTCTGCTCTCTGCAACGATCTTTCTGGACCCCAGTCTCCAACGTCTGCTCTCTGCAACGGTCATTCTGCACCACAGTCTTCAACATCTGATCTCTGCAACAGTCCTTCTGCAACTCAGTCTGAAAACTCTGCTTACTGTAACATTCCTTCTCCACCCCAGTCTCCAACATCTGTCCTCTGCAACATTCTTTCTTCTCCCCAGTCTCTGAGATCTGCTCTTTGTAACAGTCCTTCTGTACCAGAGTCTCCAAATTCTGCTCTTTCTAACGGTCCTTTTACACCCCAGTCTCCAAACTCTGCTTTGTGTATTAGTCTCTCTGAACCCCAGTCTCCATCCTCTCTTCTCTGTATCTATCCTTTTGCACCTCAGTCTCAACCTGTGCTCTATGTAAGAGTCCCTCTGCACCCCAGTCTCCAACCTCTGCTCTCTGTAACTGTCCTTCTTCACCACAGTCTTCAATCTCTGCTCTCTGCCACAGTCTTTCTAAACCCCAGGTTCCAAACTCTGATCTCTGAAACAGTCCTTCTGCACCCCAGTATCCAAATTATGTTCTCTGTAACAATCCTTCTGCACCTCAGTTCCCAAACTCTGACCTCTGCAATGGTCCTACAGCACCCCAGTCTCTAGTCTCTGCTCTCTGCAACGATCCTTCTGCACCCCAGTCTCCAACATCTGCTCACTGCAACAGTCATTTTGTACATCATTCTGAAAACTCTGATGTCTACAAGGATTTTTGTGCACCACAGTCTCTAAACTCTGCTTTCTGTAACAGTCCTTATGCAACTCAGTCTCTAACCTCTGCTCTCTGTAACAGTCCTTCTGAACCTCATTCTCCAAACTCTGTTCTCTGTAAGATCCTTCTACACCCCAGTTTCCAAACTCTGCTCTCTGTAACATTCCTTCTCCATCCCAGTCTCCAACCTCTGCTCTCTGCAACGGTCCTTCTGCACCCCAAGCTCCAAACTTGTTCTCTACAACAGTTCTTTTGTACCGCAGTCTTCAACCTATGTTCTCTGTAAGGGTCCTTCTGCACCCCAGTCTCCAACCTCTGCTTTCTGTATCAGTCCTTCTGCACCACAGTCTCCAAACTCTGCTCTCTGTAACAGTCCTTCTGCACCTCACTCTGCTACATCTGCTCACTGCAACAGTCCTTCTGCACCCCAGTCTTCAACCTCTGCTCTCTGCAACAGTCCTTCCTCACCCCAGTCTTTAAAATCTGCTCTCTGCAACAGTACTCTTCCACCGAAATCAACAACCTCTGCTCTCTGTAACAGTCCTTCTGCACCTCAGACTTTAACCTCTGCTCTCTACAACAGTCCTTCTGAACCTCAGTGTCCAAACTCTGCTCTCTGTAAGATCCTTCTGAAACCCAGTCTCCAACATATGCTTTCTGCATTGATCCTTCAGTACCAGAGTTTCCAACCTCTTTCCTCCACTTCATTTATTGTGCACCCCAGTCTCCAATCTCTGCTCTCTATAACAGTCCTTCTGTACCACAATCTCAAACCTCTGTTCTCTGTCAGGGTCTTTCTGCACCCCATCTCCAACCTCTGCTTTCTGTATCAGTCTTTCTGCAACCCAGTCTACAAACTCTGCTTTCTTTGTCCGTCTTTCTGCACGCCAGGCTTCAAACTCTGCTCTCTGTAACAGTCCTTCTGCACGCCAGTCTCCAACCTCTACTCTCTGCAACAGTCCTTCTGCACCCCAGTCTCCAAATACTGCACTCTGCAACAGTTTTTCTGCACCCCAGTCTCCAAACTCTGCTCTCCGTAACAGTACTTCTGCACATCAGTCTCCAAACTCTGTTCTCTGTAAGAGGCCTTGTGCACCCCAGTCTACAACCTCTCCTCTCTGTAACAGGCCTTCTGCATTCAAGTCTCTAAACTCTGCTCTCTTTCACACTCCTTCTGCACCCCAGTCTCAAACCTCTGCTCTCAGTATCATTCCTTCACCCCAGTCTCCAAACACTGCTCTCTGTATAAGTTTTTTTACACATCAGTCTTCAACAACTGCTCTCTGCAAGAGTCCTTCTGCACCCCCAGTCTCCAACCTCTTCTCTATAGAACAGTCCTTCTATACCCCAGTTTCCATAATCTACTCTCTGCAATGATCCTTTTGCACCCCAGTCTCCAACGTCTGCTCTTTGCAAAATTCCTTCTGCTCTCTAGTCTCCAAACTTTCCTCTCTGTATGATCCTTCTGCACCCCAGTTTCCAAACGCTGCTCTCTGTAACATTCCTTCTGCACCCCAGTCTCAAACCTGTTCTCTACAACAGTTTCTCTGTACCGCAGTCTTCAACCTCTGTTCTCCGTAAGAGTCCTTCTGAACCCTAGTCTCCAACCTCTGCTTTCTGTATCAGTCTTACTTCACCACAGTCTCCAAACTCTTTTCTCTGTAACAGTCCTTCTGCACCTCACTCTGCAACCTATGCTCTCTGCAGCAGTCTTTCTGCAACACAGTCTTCAAACTCTTCTCTCTGCAACAGTCTTTTCTCACCCCAGTCTCCAAAATATGCTCTCTGTAACAGTCCTTTTTCACCGCAGTCTCCAACCTCTGCTGTCTGTAAGAGTACTTCTGTACTGCAGTCTCCAACCTCTGCTCTCTTTAATGGTCATTCTGCACCCCAGTCTCCAAACTCACCTTTCTGTATCAGTCCTTCTGCACCCCGGTCTCGAACCTCTACTCTCTGTAACAGTCCTTCTGCACCTCAGACACCAAACTCTTCTCATTTCAACAGTACTTCTGCGCCCCAATCTCCAACCTCTGCTTTCTGCAATGGTCCTTCTGCACCCCAGTCTCCAACCTCTGTTCTCTACAACACTTATTCTTCACCCCAGTCTTCAACCTCTGCTCTCTGTAACAGTCCTTTTCCACCACAGTCTCCAACCTCTTCTCTCTGTAACAGTACATCTCTAGTGCAGTCTCCAACCTCTGCTCTCTGTAATGGTCATTCTGTACCCCAGTCTCCAAACTCTCCTTTCTGTATCAGTCCTTCTGCACCCCGGTCTTGAACCGCTTCTCTCTGCAATAGTCCTTCTTCACCCCAGTCTGCAATCTCTGCTCTCTGCAACAGTCGTTCTGCACCCCAGTCTCCAACATCTGCTGTCTGCAACAGTCCTTCTCCACCTCAGTCTCCAACCTCTCCTCTCTGCAACAGTCCTTCTGCACCCAGGTCACCAACGTCTGCTTTTTATGTCAGTCCTTCTGCACCCCAGTCTCCAATGTCTGCTCTCTGTAACAGTCCTTCTGCACCTCAGTCTCTAACCTCTACTCTGTGCAGCAGTTCTTCTCCACCCAAGGTTCCAACCTCTGCTCTTGGCAACAGTCCTTCTGGACGCATTCTCCAACTGCTACTCTCTGCAACAGTCCTTGTACACCCCAGTCTTTCACATCTGCTCTCTGTAACTGTCCTTCTGCACCTCAGTCTGAAAACTCTGCTCTCTGCAACGATCCTTATGCAACTCAGTCTCCAACTTCTGCTCTCTGCAACAGTCCTTCTGCACCCCAGTCTCCAATTTCTGTTCTAAACGAAAGTCTTTGTAAACCCCAGGCTCCAAACTCTGCTCTCTGTCACAGTCCTTCTGTACTGCAGTCTCCAACCTCTGCTGTCTGTAATGGTCCTTCTGCACCCGACACTCCAAAATTTACTTTCGATATCACTTATTCTGCACCCAAGTCTCCAACCTCTGCTCTCTGTAACAGTCCTTCTTCACCTCAGTCTCCAACCTCTGCTCTCTGCAACAGTCCTTCTGCACCCCAGTCTCCAACCTCTTCTCTCTGCAACAATCCTTCTACACCCAAGTCTCTAAACTCTGCTCTCCGAAATGATCCTTCTGCACCCCAGCCTTCACCATCTGCTCTCTGCTAAAGTCCTTCTCCACCCCAGTCTCCAAACAGTGCTCTCTGCAACTGTCCTGCTGCACCCCAGTCTCCAACCTCTGATCTCTGTAGCGATCCTTGTGCACCTCAGTCTTCAAACTCTGCTCTCTGCATCGATACTTCTTCACCACAGTCTCCAAACTCTGCTCTCTGCAACGATCCTTCTGCAACTCAGTCTCCAACTTCTGCTCTCCGCAACAGTCCTTCTGCACCCCAGTCTCCAATTTCTGTTCTAAACGAAAGTCTTTGTAAACCCCAGGCTCCAAACTCTGCTCTCTGTCACTGTCCTTCTGTACTGCAGTCTCCAACCTCTGCTGTCTGTAATGGTCCTTCTGCACCCGACACTCCAAAATTTACTTTCGATATCACTTATTCTGCACCCAAGTCTCCAACCTCTGCTCTCTGTAACAGTCCTTCTTCACCTCAGTCTCCAACCTCTCCTCTCTGCAACAGTCTTTCTGCACCCCACTCTCCAACCTCTTCTCTCTGCAACAATCCTTTTACACCCCAGTCTCCAAACTCTGCTCTCCGAAATGATCCTTCTGCACCCCGGTCTTCAACATCTGCTCTCTGCTAAAGTCCTTCTCCACCCCAGTCTCCAAACAGTGCTCTCTGCAACTGTCCTGCTGCACCCCAGTCTCCAACCTCTGCTCTCTGTAGCGATCATTGTGCACCTCAGTCTTCAAACTCTGCTCTCTGCATCGATACTTCTTCACCACAGTCTCCAAACTCTGCTCTCTGCAACACTCCTTCTACACCCCAGTCTCCAAGCTCTGCTCTCTGTAACTGTCCTTCTGCACCTCAGTGTCCAAACTCTGCTCTCTTTAATAATTCATCTTCACGCACATCTCCAAACTCTTTTCCCTGTAAGAGACCTTCTACATCACAGTCTCCAACCTCTCCTCTCTGTAACAGTTCTTCTGAACCTCAATCTGCAAAACGTTGCACTCTGTAAAACTCTTTCTGCACTCCAGTCTCCATACTCTGCTCTCTGTAAGAATCTTTTTGAACCCCAGGCTCCAACCTTTCCTATCTGTAAAAGTACTACTCCACCTCAGTCTCGAAGTTCTGCAATCTGTAAAGCTCCTTCTGCATTTCAGTCTCCAACCTCTGCTCTCTACAACAGTCCTTCTGCACCTCCGCGCCAAACTCTGTTCTCTGTGAGATCCTTCTGAAACCCATTCGTCAAACTCTGCTCTGTGTAACAGTCCTTCTACACCCCAGTCTCCAAACTCTGCTCTCTGTAACAGGCCTTCTGCACACCAGTCTTCAAACTCTGCTCTCTGTAACAGGCCTTCTGCTCCCCAGCCCCCAACCTGCGCTCTCTGCAATGATTCTTCTGCACCCCAGTCTCCAAACTCTGCTCTCTGTAAAAGTCCTTCTACACCCCATGATCCAATATCTGCTCTCTACAACAGTCTTTCTGCACATCAGTCTGAAAACTCTGCACTCTGAAACAATCTTTCGGGACCCCAGTTTCCAACATTTGCTCTCTGAAACAGTGCTTCTGAAACTCAGTCTCCAAAATGCTCTCTGTAAGATCCCTCTGCAACCCTGTCTCAAAACTGTGCTATCTGTAACAGTGCTTCTGCACCCCAGTCTCCAAACTCTGCACTCTGAAACAGGCCTTCTGCACCCAGTCTCCATCCTCTTCTCTCTGCAACGATCCTTCTTCACCTCAGTCTCCAACCCCTTTCTCTGCAAAGTTTCTTCTGCACCGTAGTCTTTAAACTCTGTTCTCTGCATCAGTCCTTCTGCACCCAAGTCTCCAACATCTGCTCTCTGTAACACTCTTTCTGTACCGCAGTCTCCAAAATCTGCTCTCTGTAACGCTTTTTTTGCACCACAGTCTCCAACGTCTGCTTTCTGTATCAGTTCTTCTGCACCCCAGTCTCCAAACTCTGATCTCTGTAACAGTTCTTCACACTTCAGTCTCCAACTTTTGCTCTCTGCAATGGTCCTTCTTCACGCCAGTCTCCAACTTCTGCTCTCTGCAACATTTCTTTTGCACCCCAGTCTCCATCTGGGCTCTCTCTAACTGTCCTTCAGCACCCCAGTCTCCAAACACTTTTTGCTGCATTACTCCTTCTGCACCCCAGTCTCCAAATGCTTCTCTCTGTAACAGTCCTTCTGCACCTCAGTTACCAACCTCTGCTCTCTGCAAAAGTCCTTCCGCACCCCAGTCTCAATAATATGCTCTCTGCAAAAGTCTTTCTACACCCCAGTCTCAAAACTTTACTATCTGGAACAAACTTTCCGCACCCCAGTCTCCAACGTCTGCTCTATACAATAGTTATTCTGCACCCAGTCTCCATCTTCTGCTCTCTGTAAGAATCATTCTGGAACCCAGTCTCCAACCTCTCCTCTCTGTAAAAGTCCTTCTGTACCACAGTCTCCAAAATCTGCTCTCTGCAACAGTCCTTCTGCACCCAAGTCTCCAACCTCTGCTCTCTTCAACATTTTTTCTTAACTCTAGTCTCCAACCTGTGCTCTCTGTAACTGTCCTTCTGCACCCCAGTCTTCAACCTCTGCTCTCTGTAGCTATACTTCTACACCTCAGTCTCCAAACTCGGCTCTCTGCAAAGATCCTTCGGCACCTCAGTCTCAAGCCTCTGTTCTCTGCAATGATCCTTCTACACACCAGTCTCCAAGCTCTGCTCTCTGTAACAGTCTTTCTGAACATCAGTGTCAAAACTCTGCTCTCTGTAAAATTCCTTCTGCATCTCAGTCTCCAACCTCTACTCTCTTTAAAAGTTCTTCTGGACACCAATCTACAAACTCTGCTCTCTGTAAAACTCCATCTGCACACCAGTCTTTATTCTCTTCTATCTGTAACACTCTTTCTGCAACGCAGTCTGTATCCACGGCTCTCTGTAAGAATCCTTCTGAACCCCAGTCTCCAACCACTCCTCTCAGTAACAGTCCTTCTGCATCTCAGTCTCCAATATCTTCTCTCTGAAATCATCCTTCAGCAACTCAGTCTTAAACCACTGCTCTCTCTAACAGGCCTTCTGAACCCCATTCTCCAACATATGATCTCTGGATCAGTCCTTTGCACACCAGTATCCTACCTCTGCTCTCTGTAACAATCCTTCTGCACCGGAGTCTCCAACATCTGCTCTCTGAAACGGTTTATCTGCACCCCAGTCTCCAAACTCTGTTCTCTGCATCAGTCCTTCTTCACCCCAGTATCCAACCTCTGCTCTCTGTAACAGTACTTCTGTAACACAGTCTCAAAACTCTGCTCTCTGTAACGGTCGTTCTGCACCCCAGTCTCCAAAGTCAGCTTTCTGTATCAGTTCTTCTGCACCCCAGTCTCGAACCTCTGTTTTCAGATACAGTCCTTCTGCACCCCAGTCTCAAACTTCTGCTCTCTGCAACATTTTTTTGCACCCCAGACTCCATCTGTGCTCTCAGTAATTGTCTTTCTGCACCCCAGTCTCCAACCTCTGCTCTCTGTAACGATCATTCTGCACCAGAGTCTGAAACCTCTGCTCTGTACAATGATCATTCTGCCCCTCAGTCTCCAACCTGTCCTCTCTGCATGATCCTTCTGCACCACAGTCTCTAACATCTGCTCTCTGTAAGAGTCCTTCTG
This sequence comes from Ictidomys tridecemlineatus, assembly GCF_052094955.1. NCBI lineage: Eukaryota > Metazoa > Chordata > Mammalia > Rodentia > Sciuridae > Ictidomys > Ictidomys tridecemlineatus. The sequence continues at coordinate 2,166 of NW_027523003.1, read as the reverse complement.
CACTTCAGTCTCCAAACTCTGCTCTCTGTAACAATCCTTCTGCACCTCAGTCTCCAACCTCTGCTATCTGTAACAATCCTTCTGCACACCAGTCTCCAACCTGTGCTCTCACTAACAGGTCTTCTTCACCCAAGTCTCCAAACTCTGCTCTCTGTAACAGGCCTAATGCACCCCAGTCTCCATCCTCTTGTCTTTGCAATTAACCATCTGCACCTCAGTCTCCAACCACTGCTCCCTGCAACAGTCCTTCTACACCTCAGTCTTTAAACTCTGCTCTCTGCAAGAGTCCTTCTGCACCCCAGTTTCCAACCTCTGCTCTCTGTAAGATCCTTATTCACCCCGGTCTCCAAACTTTGCTCTCTATAACAGTCCTTCTGCACCTCAGTCTCCAACCTCTGCCCTCTGCTATGGTCCTTCTGCACCCCAGTATCCAAACTCTGTTCTCTGCAACAGTCCTTCTGCACCCCAGGCTCCAAACTCTGCTCTCTATAGCAGTTTTTCTGTACCGCAGTCTCCAAACTCTGATGTCTGTAATGGTCATTCTGCACCCCACTCTCCAAACTCTACTTTCAATATCAGTTATTCTGCACCCCAGTCTCCAACCTCTGCTCTCTGTAACAGTCCTTCTGCACCTCAGTCTCCAACCTCTGCTCACTGCAACAGTTATTCTGCACCCCAGTCTCCAACATCTTCTCTCTGCAACAGTCCTTAAAAACCCCAGTCTCTAACCTCTTCTCTCTGCAAGGATCCATCTGCATCCCAGTCTCCAACATCTGCTCTCTGCAACAGTCCTCCTGCACCGCAGTCTCCAACATATGCTCTTTGCTACAGTCCTTCTGCACCCCAGTCTCAAACCTCTGCTCTTTGCAACATTTCTTCTGCACCCCAGTCTCCCACCTGTGCTCTGTGTATCTGTCCTGCTTCACCCCAGTCTCCAATCTCTGCTCTCTGAAGCGATCTTTCTGCACCTCAGTCTTCAACTTCCGATCTCTGCAAGGATCCTTTTTCACCACAGTCTCCAAACTTTGCTCTCTGCAACAGTCCTTCTGCACCCCAGTCTCCAAGCTCTGCTCTCTGTAACAGTTCTTCTGAACCCCAGTCTCCAAATTCTGCTCTCTGTAAAAGGCCTTCTGCACTCCAGACTTCAACCTCTGCTCTCTGTAACAGGCCTTCTGCACCCCACTCTCCAACATGTGCTCTCTCTAACGATTCTTCTGCACATCAGTCTCCAAACTCTGCTCTCTGTAGCAGTCCTCTGCACCCCAGAATCCAACATCTGCTCTCTGCTACATTCCTTCTGCACCTCAGTCTGAAAACTCTGCTCTCTGCAAAAATCCTTCTGCACCCCAGCTCCAAACCTTTGCTCTCTGTGACAGAACTTCTGAACCTCAGTCTCCAAAATGCTCTCTGTAAGATCCTTCTGAAAACCCAGTCTTGAAACATTGCTATCTGTAACAGTTCTGCTGGACACCAATCTCCAAACTCTGCTCTCTGAAAGAATCCTTCTGCACCCCAGTCTCCAACCTATCCTCTCTGTAACAGTCCTTCTGCACCTCAGTCTCCAAACTCTGCTCACGGTAATGATGCTTCAGCACCCCAGTCTCCAACTTCTGTTCTCTGTAACAGTCCTTCTGCACCCTAGTCTCCAACATCTTCTCTCTGAAACGGTCCTTCTTCACCCCAGTCTCCAAACTGTGTTCTCTAACAGTACTTCTGCACCTCAGACTCCAAACTCTGCTCTCTGTATTAGTCCTCCTAAGCCTCAGTCTGAAACCTTTGATCTCTGCAACGATCCTTTTGCACCCCAGTCTCCAAACTTTGCTATCTATAACAATCCTTCTGCACAGAAGTCTCCAACCTCTTCTCTCTTACAGGTCTTCTGCACCCAGTCTCCAATCTCTGCTTACTGTATCAGTACATCTGCACCACAATTTCCAAACTCTGCTCTCTGTAATAGTCTTTCTGAATCTCAGTTTACAAACTCTGCTCTCTTCAACAGTCTTCTGCACCCCAGTCTCCAATCTCTGTTCTCCATAACAACCCTTCCGCACCCCAGTCTCAAAATTTAGATCTCTATAACGATCTTTCTACACCCCAGTCCCCAAACTCTGCTCTGCAACAGTTTTTCTGCACCCCAGTCCTCCTACATGTGCTCTCTGCAAAAGT